>NC_033797.1:143981380-143990837 GCF_001876935.1 Asparagus officinalis | reverse complement strand
GTCGTCCCTCACCACCCCCGTTTCCCCAACCCCTCGACCTCCTCTCTCCCCTCGTTCCCCCATACCCGACCTCTCTCCCCATGCCATCGCCGCTGCTTCCCCACGTCGCCGCTACCTCACTCCAAAATCATGGGTTCCAGTGAGAAATCGTATTTTTTTAATGGTATCGTTTGGCGATTTAGTTTAGGGTTTCAGTTGCTTTTGGAAAACCCTAGAAATTTAACTTTTCTTTTTAATGGAATTTGTGAATACGACTTGATTTTTGGTTCGTTTTAGATGCGGATATGGAGGATTATGGGTTCGAGTACTCTGAAGAGGAGCCAGAAGAATAGGACGTTGATATTGAGAATCAGTACTACAATTCTAAAGGTGGTTTTTTTGTGAAAATTTTATAGTAGGATATAGTTGGTAATACCGTTCTTCGTGGTATTTACTCGTGTATTCATCCTTCAATAATATGGTATTTCTAAAGTCTTTGAGATTTTGATTTTGTGAATGTTTTATGAATCAAGGATAGTTGTAGAAAGAGCTGAGAGGTGCTTAGGATTCTTAGTATCTGGTATTGGAAAATAGCTAGTTGCTTTCTGTATCTGCCTTAAGGAGACTATCTAGTAGTGAATCATGTGAGTTTTGACTAACATGCATTTGAATTATTATGAAAAATTAAGTTTGGACGGACTCGAATTTGTGCTTAGTAAAGTCGTGCTTTCATTGGGGTTCACATCAATGTGAAAGAAGATGAGCATGTTACTGGAAGTTTGTTATAGTGCATGCTTTGGTTTCTACGAACTAACAAAATGTAGGTTTTTTTGTAAATTATAGGCCTTTAATGGATTATAATATCTTAGGGATTATCCATTCATGTTCAAGACATGGGTGTTGTAAAATAAATGCCTTTGGAACTTGTTTTGTGACTTAGTCTTTCTATCTGATGTATGCAAGTATATATGCTGATAGTACTAGAGGACATTGCTGATTGGGGTGGTGGATCGTTGGGTTCGAGCGAAGGATTGACTCGATGATCTGATCGGTTGCTGATTGGGGTGCTGGTTTGAAATGGATGGTTTGGATCAGGCATTGTTCTGATGGGTCGATCAATTTGCTTGCGAAAAGGTATGAACTTGCTGATTGTTTCTTGTTGTTTGTTTTTTTTTTTTTTTTTGACTGAAAGTATCAAGCAAGAGGAGGAAAGCTGTTCATGATCCTGAGTGAGTATCACTTCCCTCTCCTCTGTTACTAATGAATTTACTTGCGTGGTAATAGAGAATAGAAATTTAGCCTCTACACGGAGTAGCTTCATGTGGTATTGCTTTATTACTTGTGTAAGTATGTACTCAGAAACTGTGCTTTATAATCCCTATTTGATTTGATTTTAACTGTTATCTTACTTGTGTAAGTATGTACTCAGAAACTGTGCTTTATAATCCCTATTTGATTTGATTTTAACTGTTATCATCTTATATCTTCATTAGTTCAGAAACTGTGCTTTATAATCCCTATTTGATTTGATTTTAACTGTTATCATCTTATATCTTCATTAGTTCATTTACAGTTGGAAAATTGTAGTGCTTTAGATTTGGCTTTAGAACTGCTTGTTGAGAAGTTATTGAGCTAAATTAGCTGGTGCAAAAGAGAAGAAATGTTGTCCATTTTTACTCCTGACTATGGATCTTTTAGTTTCAAAAATTATAATTTTACTAAATCGCTTGAATATTGCATAAATCCAGAGGCAAGATTTATGGGCGCTCTTTCTTTAATGAAATCATAAATTAACTAAATATATTAGATGTATGTGATGCATCTCAAATTAATAACAGACAAGAATCAACCATGCACATGTACGTGCATTTGATGGACTGGAAACTTGATCTGGAGTGCTTCTGCGTTTTTACATAGTTTGGAGCATTCAGCATTTCCATTTACCAATTACGGCATTATATCATTTGTTCTGAAGATTTCTGGCCATTTTCTCATATTTATCTACTAGCTAGGTAGGATCTCAATTCATTATCATAATTGTGCATGCATACTTCAATCTTTGTATACATGGAGATGACGTCAGACTAAGTGACTACTAATTTTAAGAGTGATTATATGCAAGTGCTTTTAAGAGAATATGTATGTTAGGTTATCGTTTAGTTTTTTAAAACTTTCTATTTGATTAGGGGCGATATCTTCTTTTTAATTGGAAGTAACAATGAGTTATTATAGAAAGCTTTACAAAACAGTAGATAGTAAATATCCATTCTATGCTATCAGGAAAAAAAATTATATCCTAAATGATGTAAAAGTGAAAATAACTTCACCTTGAAGTTTAGCTTCTTGCAAATGACAGTTAAATCTCTGTAAAAGTGAAAATAACTATAGTAAAATTGCACGCAAGCCACATAGAAAGTGAAAATGATAGTTTACGCTTTGCATGAAAAAGTATAACAAATTGCGGATAGAAGATGGCCTCTTGATTTTTTTTTCCCACAAGACCCATAGAAAGTTTAGGAATGTTTTCCACATGCACGATGGGTACACTATGCATTATTACTTTAGGCATATTTTTACTGACTGATAATAGGTTTATGAATTCTATTAGACATGTTATTAGTTAGTTTGGACAGAGAATAGTTCCCATATGTATATGAAATCTGAAATTATTCTATTCATTGTTAAGCCCAAAAATATCCGTATCGCCATAGCACAAGTTATATACTTGGACTCTATATGAAATTTCAACTTTCTTCCCCTTCGATCTTTCATTATCATTCATTGCAGTAAGTCCACTAAAAAAAATCTTGAATGATATGTCTCTCGGCTTTGTCACACAATGAATATAATCACCAATTATCTATAAACTTTTCTTTATCTTCTATCTTTTAATCTTTGTCTTTGACATCTTCACCAAAATCAGAGGAGAGATGCATGAAGGAGCTGATTGCAAGTATCAGAAAGTCCAGGGAGGCACTAATGACTGCAGTCATTTGGAAATTTGACTCCATTGTACTTTGAGGGATGAACATCTATCCTTAGCTGAGAGAGCAATGTGATATCAAGTAGTGAAACTGGATTTGACATGCTGCTCAGTAGATTCTTCACTACGGCTTGCTCTGGAAGTGGACCGGCTGGATATCGAGACCCGTTTAGTGGTTTTGTTTGTCCCGAGCAAGTTTTCAAAGCCTGGAGCGAGCGGTGGTAGTAGAGATTTCTCATTGAGATGAGGTCAGACTTGCATTTAATTTTTCCTTATTAGACTTATTTATGGCACAAATCTGAATGTTTTAAACTCTTGAGAATGCACAAAACTTAAAGCTTATGGATAGGAATCATTGTAGGCAATTACTGAACTTGTAACCTATTTATAACCCTTGAAAAGACAAGTTTTTAAAGCCAATTAACGGATCAAAACGGTTATAAATAGTCACAAATTCAAATTCTAAAATGTCAGAAAACTGACACTATAGTTGACTAGTAGTCTTAGTAGTCGACTACTCTGAGTTCAAGCAGACTCTGTTAATTCAGGGTTTTTCTTAGTAGTCAACTACTATAATCATTAGTCGACTACTCTATAAACGACAGAAAGTCTGGAATTCAAATCTAGTGTTGAGTAATCGACTATTAAATCTTAGTAATCGACTACTCTGTAAAAACAGAAAGTCTAGAATTCTGACTAAGCTCTTAGTAGTCGACTATACTGCATAGTAGTCGACTACTAAGTATTTTTACAGAAACTGAGAAATTGCCTCCTAAGTCTTTAGTAGTCGACTATTATCACCTGTAGTCGACTACACTGTAATTTGACAGAAACTTATATTTTGATCAAAGGCTTCAATAGTCGACTACTATTCTAATTAGTCGACTACTAAGGGGTGAAAATGTTATGTATGAAATATTTTAAAACTCATTAATTAACTATATACTCTAATGGTTAACATAGGGGATTTTTATTGTTAACCAACACACTAAACATGTGTTAGTGTGTTCTAAACACTATGTGTGTGCATGTGTGTGAGTGATCAAGGCTTGTAAAAAAATTAAAAGTAAAGAAAGTATAAAAATTTACATTGTGATAATTTGTTAGATGATCTACCTTTCATGCTCTTAGCTATTACAGTATTTAAACTCCTTCATAGAGACAACGTAAGAAATTTGTGACATTAGTAACGTAAATTTGTGACATTAGTAACGTTGACCGTAGACTCATGTTGTGAAATGACAAGTTTGCCATTGGAGTTTGGGGAGACACTGAATATGGCAAGTTAAAATGCATGATTTGATGAGGCATGTGTGCTAGATTGGGCTTTCATGCTTAGATGCTCTTTATCTTCAATTTGAATCGATGGAAATGGAAAATCACCATGATGACTCTTTTAAAAAAAAGAACTTTTGAAACACATGGTTGTTTATTTAGGATATTAGGGCTAGAGATAGATGAACAGGTGTTTCGGTTGTTACCTAGGATATGACCGATAGAATTTAGGAACACATCTAGTCACAGATCTGATACATGTGCACTAAAATCTGTTGTAAACTGAAATTTCTTAAAATCTAGAAATCATGACTGAAGATTGTGATCATGTATATTAACTAGAATACATTCATCAGCCAAAAACAAACTAGAATACAATCAATAGGATTCTAAATTATCTGATCAAACCATATATGATTTATGATTTGCAAATCGGAAGTTCTAAATACGAAGAAATGCACAATTCACAAAAGCTGCACAAAATTTATTTTGTCATGTGTATGCTTTTGGTTTAATGAATATGATATATATACACCCAAAACTTTTTATAGAATGTGTAGCATTTCTCAAATAATTTTAAAATTTTTTGATACTGTTTTATTCTTGTTATGCAGGAACTTGGATTTGATTATCTTGGAAACAAGGAAGAACTTGTCATGAGGTTACAAACAAACTGAAATATTTAAACAGTTGTTCCCTTCTTTCTTTTCTTTCACCTTTTCCTCTCTTTCCATTGTGTTTCTTTTTTTCCTTCATGGATTACAAGCAAACTGGAATATTTAAATAGGCCTTTGAGTGTTGACTTGGAAATAAAAATAAATGTAACTATTTTGCAATGAGAGTAAATTCTTTGTTTATCATAATATGCAACTGTGTGGAGTATAATTTGATGTTTGGTTTCTTTGTTGATGCGAATGGAAGAAAATTTTTTGTGGATGTTCAGGTTCAGTGTAGGCTTATAGTTAACAGAAAAGATATTACTTTTGGTGATGCAAATTAGTGTCGACAGTATACTTCTTACCGACGCATAATTATGTGTTGCTAAAAATTATATCTTTTAGCGATGCTATCTTGCGTCGCCAAAGATATAGTTTTTAGCGACGCTTCATTCTGCGTCACTAAAAGCTACATTTTTACCGACGCTAACTTGCGTCGTCAAAAGTATAATTTTTAGCGACAAACAGTTTTACATAGCTAAAAGCTATACTTTTACCGACGCATTGGCTTTTACCAACGCTGCATGCGTCAACAAAAGTACCAAGTTTTGCCGACACACTTTTGCATATGAAAAAATTCTGCATACTTTTACCGACACAAAATATTATGCGTCGCTAAAAGATGTATTTTTCCCGACGCAGGAAGCGTCACCAAAAGTGTTGACTTTTACCGACGCAGTGTGTTTGTGTCGCCAAATATTTTCCTTGACGCACTTTTGGTGACGCGTTAGCGACGCTGCATTTTACGTCGGGAAAGATTTTTCTCAATGTTTTTTAAACTTTTGCTAACGTTTTTGTTTCGTCAGTAATGTTGTATTTTGTTGTAGTGATATACTTAGGCCTGCTTATCATCACCATTGTTGTTGCTACAAATTTGTAACCCTTGCTACAAATTTGTGAATTGTGCGCCCTCCTAGTCTAAGGAAATTGTTATCTCCGTCTGCATGTCTTTTATTCGTATCCATGTTTAGGACAAATCAAAGATTTAGCAAGAAGGCGTACTGGTCTCTACATCTAGGCAAGATCTTACATTTCTTATAGTTCATTGAGTTGTATGGTCCTCATAAATTGAATGGATAAACGAGTATAATGTTTGGAAGCCAACAGGGAGCCAACAGTTGCCACCCATGCTTTAAAAAATTTCATGTCATCCTTCAGTTAATCTTCAATGCAACCTATAGATCAATTCATTCTATAGAAAGCCTGAGAGTCCGATTTACCTGTAAGCTTTCCTCAACAAATTTCTTCAATAAAAGATAAAAAAAATCATATTCATGAAATTGTATTATATATATGACCAAATGACTTCCAGATGTTAAAGGCAATAATTAGGCTCTATAACACACAACTTTCAGTTGGGGCATGTCTACTTGCATGTTAAAGATTGGAGAACATTAATGATAAGAGATCTGCATAAGACTAAGAGGAGGCATAGTTGTTTACCTCTTTTGTACTACTCAAAAAGCTCTTCCAAGTCCTTTTACTTGGAAAAGAAAAGTGACACCTTGGTGCTTATTCGAAACTTGTTTCCCCCTCTAAGTAAGAGAAAAACATGAGAAGAACATAGTAACTAATTATCAGCTACACTACACTTACCATGGGATAGTCCTGCCATTCTTTTTAAATCTATTAATCATTTGCTTACATGCAACCAAAGGTGTATCTTCATAAATTTCCCAACATGATGATCCATTCTGAGGCCCTAGTAATGAGGATAAGAAATGATAATATTTGATTAGTTGGTATATTTTTGAATTTTAAAATTTAGTTTAATTTTAGTTGAGTGATTTGAGGGATTGTTATTTGTTTCTATTTTTATTGCACGTTGTGTGCACGTAGTTTTTTTTATAAATAAGGTTGTATGAGATTATTAAAAATCAATAAATTATTGAAAATTAAAATAAAATTTGAGTTGGCTTAATTTGGGTGTGAAACCTAGGCCTCGGGTGTGAAACCCTAGGCCAATACATGTTCCTCTTCTTCTAGCCGTTAAACCTCTATCTTCTCCCGTTCATCTGTTCATCTCACAGCCTCGCTGCCCCCACCCCTTCTCTTCCACAAGCTGCTGATCTCTCCCTGCTCTACTTACCTTCGAGCAGTCGTTGTTCCCGCCTCTGTAAGCCGTCATAACCATCTCAACAGTCGTCGATTTCCCTCCGTCCTCCTCCACTCTTCGAGTCATTGTTTATTTCGTCTTGACGTCACTGCCGTCATCCTGACGCCCGCCACCTGCATCGACCCGACGACTACCCGTGGGACATCGCAGCACCCTCATCATGTCGCCGCGTCGTCATCAATTCAACACCGTCGCACTCGTCGTCATCGGATCTCCGCCTCATCATCGACGTTTAAATCACCGTTGTCGTCGCACCACCTCCAGAGGTCTCTCACGTCGAGTCTGTTCAGACCGACGAATGTTTCGTTTTCTTTCGTCCCTTATTTTTCTGTTGATTTTATTTTGTTAGTTAATTGCATGAAGAATACATCTCTAACCTCTTGTCTTATATTCACTGCGTACATTATAATTATGAGTTGAGAGTATTTGAACACGTGACTGCTTAAACTTGATATTGATCTTAGAACTTGCGAAAATGATAATTAATATTGCGATTAAATTATTCGAGATTGGGATTGTTTATGACTATCGTTGCAAATCTTGTTAAAATCCATTTGTCACATTAACTGTTTTAGATTAAATTTCCTGCCTAAGATCATGAATTTTGGCGAAACGGTGCGTTGTTCAATTTAGATTGCTGATTCCGATGGACCCCCTCCCCCGTTTTGCATCACCTAGTTTCACACAAGTTAAGAACATGGAGAGGGCAATGATGATAATTGACTTCAAGAATGTACCAAGCATAAGTTAAAAAGGCACGTATCAATGATTAATTGAATTACTCTTCCCACCATAAGTGAAATTCCATCTTAACATATACAAAAAACGACCAAAAGGGTATCATATTCGTTTAAGTCAGCTAGACCCCGTCAAGTTCCACTGACCAAACTAAAAAAAACTATCGGATTGGATGATTGACAACTCATATTCCAGAGCTCTAAGATTTTGATTGACCTAGTGAATAGGGAGTAAAAAACAATAGAGTTTTCAAAGTCAGATGAGAAAAAAAATCATAGAAATACAAGCTTGCCCACCAACAAAGCAATTTCCATGCTTCATATCGAATTGTTCCTAATCGTCATTCATGAGACCTTAAGGAACCCCAAAACAAAGAAGAATCAAAATACATCTTTACATGAAGTTTTGAGGTCATTCATTCCTCTACAAAACAATCCAAGTTGATATATACATCCACTTAGACATACATTCCAGAAGACAAAGGTGATATGAGCTTGCTCATTATCGCTAAAAGATAAAATATGAATGTTGTTTCCTTTGAAATTTCAAAGCAGTTGAATGAATGTCTTCATTATATATGCAATGTCCTAAACTGATGTTGGAAGATGCATAAGCTGCTAACCAAGACTATATGATCACAAAGCCGAACCTAACCGTAAAACTTATAAACTTGGATAAGTAAATGATTATACATGGACATTTGCATGTGGTTGGTAAAAAAAAATGAAAGAACCTTGACAACAGCGTAATTGGTAGTTAAAACAAGGGCTTGATAGATATGACGGTTGGGAATCTAAACAGAATTTTAAATCATTCTACACTAAATTCCACTACAGGTATCAGATCTCGATCCAACTATTTAATCTAAAATAAGTAAACCAGGAGAACAATCTGAATATCTAAGCAATCATTTGTAATCCTTGACATCTAGTTATCTTACAGCATGGAATTCATGTCACATGAATTCTCAGCAACAACACCACCAAAGCTTTTTATTCTAAATGTTTGGGATAGGCTACATGAATCATATTCTTCCATTCCGTTCTATCCCGGACCATCTCCTCCGTTGAGTTAACCATTATCACATCCTTCTTAAATCACTTCCAGCCAAGTTCTCTTTGCTCTACCAGCTACATCTAGATCTCTTTGCCCCATTAACTATAATATTATCAATTTCCCTAATCGGCGCACTAAGAGGTCTCCGTTGTACATGATCATACCATCTTAGTCGATTCCCTCCGGTTTTATTCCCAATAAGAGCAACCTCTAATTTCCTGCACAAATTCTCGACATAACAAGTAGAAGAATGAGGGAAACTAAACCTACATTGCTAAGAACCAAGAGAAAGAAAAAGAATGAGGGAAGCTCAACATAACAAGAAAAAGAATGCGGGAAACTAAACCTACATGCCAAGAACCAACTATGTTAAAAGCTTGTTTGGAGACTATTTGGTGATTGTCAAGCTAATGCAATCAAACCTTTATCAAATATTCAATGCCATAAGATGTCACTTAAAATAATAATAATAATAATAATACCATAGAAGCACAAGTGCGTCAAAACCCTAACTTAAACAAATCAGGACAAAAAGGCCAAAGGTTCAACGGCTCATACCCCGGGCTGAATCGAGACGCTCCCAAACTCCGTCGG
>NC_033797.1:143979322-143981290 GCF_001876935.1 Asparagus officinalis | reverse complement strand
TGTTGGTATTGGTATTGGTATTGCTGTTGGACCTGCTGCTGCTGTTGTTGATCAGAGGAATCCATGGCGAGCGCTGCGGATGATGGATGATGGAAGGGGAAAACAAAATTGGGATTTTTTTTTTATTTTGTTCGATTTGAAGAGGAGAGGGGAAGGTATGCAGCTATGTATTTTTGGCGGTTGATCTGAGCCGTCCATTCGCTGGATCTTAAAGTTTTGGCGGTGATGATGGAACATGGGGAGTAAGGTTTGGGAAAATTGTATCAAGACCCCAAAAACAATATCTTCATGTGCTGCAACCCTTTTACTTTTTTTTTCCACGTGGTTTAGCCCCAAAAAGTATCACATCATTTGCTGCAGCCCTCTTCTAGCAATTATTACCTGCTAAGTAAGCATAGACTAGAGAGAGCATAAAAAGTACAAAACCCTAAAATGCCCTTACTTCCTCTATTCTTTCATGTTAGGTCTAATGAGAGTTCATGTTAGGTCTAATTTCATGTTAGGTCTAATAATAGTTCATTTAGGTCTAATTTCAGTTCATGTTATGTCTATTAATAGTACATATTAGGTTTAATTTCAGTTCATGTTATGTCTAATAATAGTTAATGTTACGTCTAATTTTAGTTCATGTTATGTCTAATTTCAGTTCATGTTAGGTCTAATAATAGTTCATGTTAAGCCTAATAATAGTTCATGTTAGGTCTAATTTCAGTTCATATAATGTCTAATAATAGTTCATGTTAGGTTTAATAATAATTCATGTTAGGTTTAATAATGAAGGTCTAATAATAGTTCATGTTAAGTTTAATTAATAGTTCATGTTAAGTCGAATAATAGTTCATATTAAGTCTAATTTCAGTTCATGTTATGTCTAATAATAGTTCATGTTAGGTCTAATTTCATGTTAAGTCTAATAATAGTTCATGCTAAGTCTAATTCCATGTTACGTCTAATTTCAGTTCATGTTAAGTCTAATAACATTTCATGTTAGGTCTAATTTTATCTTAAGTCCAACTTGATTCGTGTTAAGTCTAAATTCAGTTCATGTTAAGTCTAATAACAGATCATGTTTGGTCTAATTTACTTCATGTTAAATTCCTTTTAAGTCTGATTTACTTCATGTTAAGTCTAATTTTTAATATTTAATTTACTTAACATGAACTATTATTAGACTTAACATGAACTTTTATTAGACTTAACAAGAACTATTATTAGACCTAACATGAACTATTATTAGACTTAACATGAGCTATTATTAGACAAAACATGAACTGAAAATTAGACTTAATATGAACTATTATTAGACTTATACGAATTATTATTAGACCTAACATGAACTTGTAGGCAGTGAAAATTGCCTAAAAGTTCAGATGGGTTCTACACGAACCTAGAAGAGGCCTGAGAACGAGGTCAATCCACATTCAAAACTGTACGCCGACCGAGCGGAACGACACCCCTCTGTTGACTCGAAGGGAGGTGCCAGTCCTCCCCTCGAAGACCACAAGACGACACCCCTGTGTCGACTCGAAGGGTGGTGTCAGTCAGCCCCTCGAAGACCGAACGGGACGACACCCTTGTGTCGACTCGAAGGGCGGTGCCAGTCCTCCCCTCGCCGACCGAGCGGGATGACACCCCTGTGTCGACTCGAAGGGCGGTGTCAGTCCTCCCCTCGAAGACCATGGGATGACACCCCTGTGTCGACTCGAAGGACGGTGTCAGTCTCCTGCTCGAAGACGACTCGCCAAGAGTCCCTCATCTCAGAAGACCTCAGGAACACACCCCCCTTCGTGTGGAATCGAAGGGCGGTGTCAGTCTCCCGCTCAAAGACGACTCGCCAAGAGTCCCCTCATCTCAGAAGACCTCGGGACGACACCCCATCGTGTTGACTCGAAGGGCGGTGTCAGTTAGCCCTTCGAAGACCCCTTAGGATGACACCCCTCGTGTCGACACGAAGGGCTGTGTCAGTAA
>NC_033797.1:143923303-143979297 GCF_001876935.1 Asparagus officinalis | reverse complement strand
GAGCCAAATTCCATAGGACCAAACCTTGCTTGTTTGGCTGACTCGCTAGCATGAGTCTGGCCCGCCTAACAGCCTGAAACTTACCTGCATGAGTCAAGCTCGCCCGCATGAGCCAGACTCGCCTGACAGCTCGCCAGCACGCTTGTCAACTGCCCACTTGGAGTATGAGAACAGTCACATCAACGTTCATATCCCACATTTCAAGGGAGAGAATATGCTACTGCTTACCCCTAAGTGGTCATATCCCACAAATCAAGGGGGAGAGCATGGCGCTCCTCACCTAGGCATGGCCATATCCCACAAATCAAGGGATTGGCCAGAACTCTCATATTCTACAAATAGCCATTGATGGCTATAAGAAAAGGGTGGCTGGCGGGAACCCCTAAGCGGTCACATCCCATAGGGGGGCTATGCTACTCCTTACCCCTAAGTGGTCACATCCCACAAATCAAGGGATGACCCATGCCATCCCTTGCCTGTTTAAAGCTACCTTCAGACAATGTGAAGGGAGGCTGGCGGGGCTTAGCATTTTCACAAAGAAAAGGCTTGAAGATTGTAGAGGCTTATTTGCCCTTAGCTCTCTCATTGGCTCTTCTCAAGATTCTTTAGACAGAGACCTTCAATTGCTTGCTTGGTAGAACATTCTTGGCTGCAAGCTTAGATTGTTAAAGTAGTCTCGATCTAAACTCTCAGATATGAGGCTCATTGGCTCTATAAACTCTTGCATTGTAGCCCTCTCTAAGCTTCAGGCCTTGATATCTATCAAGCTCGGGTAGTCGACTTTCGACAGTCATAGCACTCGGTCTTCAAGCACAAGCACAAGCCCTCTCTTAAAACTTTTTTGATAGCTTCTGAAGCCCGCTCTGAATGCAAGCCGTCATAGCTGACACTAAGGCATAAGGTCGTCCATAGGCCAAGTGAATAGCTGGGTAGACTACGTCCACCAGAATTGACTCGAAGGAATGCGTGGGAACTACACATCTCTTTAGCCATAACGTCAAGTAGCCAGCGAGCAAGGCTTTCGCTGATATCGCAAACCCAAATCAATGATGGTACAGCTTAAAGGTCATTCCAGGCTTGAAATCATCTTCATCATGATCAAGGGTCTTTGAATCACTACTCTCGAATATTCTCCTCTCTATCTCCGTTGGATCGCACTCCTACAGCGACAATATAGCCCGTCTCTTATCCTCATTTTGAGGGAACAAATAATCTGCCCAGTTCTTGTGGCTGATGTCTGGCGTCCTTTTCTTCTTACCCTTGTGGTCTACCAATCCAAGGGTATCCAAGCAAATGTGATAGTGGCAGAGAAGCTCCCATAGAGTCTCCACCATCTGAGGGGCTTGATCAAAAAGGTGGTTGATTTCTTGTCTGCTGGGGATGTACTCTTTGTATGGGACCTCCTCCATCAACAGTCCATACACTTCATACATCTCATAAAGTGAAGATCCTAACTCCCCCATTTGGCATGAAGAATGTGCCGCTATCCGAACAGTAGAGTTCTAGGATGTTGTGAAGTTGGGGGACGTTGATCTTGAGGCTGTGTTGAGTAGCCCTGATTGATCTATATAAATCTGACCCCTGCAAGTCAGAGTTCTCCACCAACATGTATTCGATGATTCTATACTACCATGAACTGTTGCCCGCCGACAAGTGAATCCACCCAGGGGCTCTAAAATTCTTTTAGGGGAACTGACCCCCAGCTCTGAGGAAATGACAACAAAAGGTCTCAACTACGACATGTGTCTCTCCTACGAGCAGTTCACTCTACAAGAGGTCGGGGTGCAGAGCAATGACATGCTTACTGGAGCTGTCGACCTCGTAACCAGCCGAAGAACCGATGAAAGTTCCACAAGTAACTCCATCCTGAGATGGGGTTAGCTCCCAGTTATTCGTACGGGGGATGGAGAGGGAACGCAGTTCTACCAATGAGAACCCCCTCGCCATGCTGGGGAGAAAATAACGGACTCCGTCTATCTCGCGGAGCCACATGCTCTCACCAAGAAACATGATGGAGGGGTCAGCTACGACATTGCCAAACATAAAATCAGGCTTCCTCATCTCCCGGCGTTGAGAGTCCACCAGCGCCGCATTGGTGGACAGTTCTTGCAGTGTTAAATAGTGTCCCTCGGACACCGCTTGCTTCAGCTCGCTCATATTGTCAACATCAAACACTGGCACCGGATCAAGGAGCAGAAACCTAGGAGGAGCTGCAAAACGGTGCCACCAGCAAGTCTAATGGCCCTGCCCCTTGGTAGAACCTTATCGGCGAAAACAACTACAAGACAAAGCAGAAGGGAGTTAGATATTTTTAACTCGAGAAGACAAAAATTGTCTAAGTCTTGGAAACAAGCAGCCTGCCATGTGCAGGCGAGCTCCATTAGACAGGTGGGCTAACAAAGCTCGCCTGACACAAAGCTCGTCTGACAAAACCAAGCTCGCCTGATAAGACTGAGCTCGCTCGATAGTCAGGATTCATCTGAAGCTCGCCAGAATAGCGAACCTCACCTGAGTAGGCAGAGCCTACTAGGAGATGAATAGGAGTCTTCTTATCTCCTCCACGTTCGATCCTACAGTACCTTATGCGTACAAGAACGGGTTTGAGTCACGCCGGCAGCAGCGGCGGCGGCGGCATCGATCGGGAGTGGCAAAAGAGGAAACTTTCTCCTTCCCCTTGGAGGCTAACATCTTCAATTTAGGGGCCATCTCGTTCAAAGAAGAGGGTGAGAGCTTGGGTTTTCTTTGAGGAAGCTCGAGCAAGAGAAATTCAAAAGCACGGTAACCTCATGACGAGGGAAACGAAGGCATTTTTATAGGTGAGATTTCAACGGTCGAGATTCGTCGAGACGAACGACTCAGATCAACTATAACAGTTCAATTTGGTAGCTCGAATCGAATGGCCACAAGTGAGGCGGGCCGTCACGGATTCCAAATGAACAGCCTAGATGGGGCAGTTCAAACTGAACGCCCACGATCTCTCGTCGAAGTGACGATCGAGATCAAGGGCACTGCCAAATGGACGACCCGGATCTCATGCATAAAGAGGAGGCATTCCCATCAAATCGCAACTAATGCAAACTGACATGCCCACATGCCCACATCACCTTATCTGGAAGGCGCAACAACCTGCATGTAGGCACGTGGCCCACCTACGAGCGCTTAGCTCGCTTATAACTGTTCAAACTCGCCTGCAAGTAAGAAGCTCGCCTATCAATGGCATGAGCTCGCCTAAGGGCTAGAGCTCGTCTGTCAACAGTTTGAGCTCACCTACAAGGCTTGAGCTTGCCTGCATTTCATGAGGGCTCGCCTGAAGAGCTCAACTCAACCAAGGCACCCAAGCTCGACTGAGCAAGATGAACGGCAATCCTCTTCATTCAAAGTGTTCCAGACCACATTCAACCACATTTGGGTCTGAAAACTTTGAATGAGCTCTTGTAGGCAGTGAAAATTGCCTAAAAGTTTAGATGGGTTCTACACCAACTTGGAAGAGGCCTGAGAATGAGGTCAATCTATGTTCAAAACTGTACGCTGACCGAGCGGGACGACACCCCTCTATCAACTCGGGGTGGTGCCAGTCCTCCCCTCGAAGACCACGAGATGACCCCCCTGTGTTGACTCGAAGGGCGGTGTCAACCAGCCCCTCGAAGACCGAACAGGACGACACCCCTGTGTCGACTCGAAGGGCGATGTTAGTCCTCCCCTCACCGACCGAACGAGACGACACCCCTCTGTCAACTTGAAGGGCTGTGCCAATCCTCCCCTCGAAGACCACGGGACGACACCCCCGTGACGACTCAAAGGGCGGTGTTAGTCTCTCGCTTGAAGACGACTCGCCAAAAGTCCCCTCATCTTAGAAGACCTCGGGACGACACCCCTTCGTGTTGACTCAAAGGGTGGTGTCAGTCTCCCACTCAAAGATGACTCGCCAAGAGTCCCCTCATCTCAGAAGACCTCGCAGTGACACCCCTTCGTGTTGATTCGAAGGGCGGTGTCAGTCAGCCCTTCGAAGACCCCTTGAGACGACACCCCCTCGTGTCGACTCGAAGGGCGGTGTCAGTCAGCCCTTCGAAGACCCCTCGGGACGACACCTCCTCGTGTTGACTCGAAGGGCGGTGCCAGTCAGCCTTTCGAAGACCCCTCGAGACGACACCCCTCGTGTTGATATGAAGGGCGGTGTCAGTCAGCCCCTCAGGACGACACCCATCATGTCGACACAAAGGGCGGTGTCAGTTGATTCAGAGTTAAGCACCACCAGATGGCCCGGCATGCCAACAAGTTGAACCCGTCCAGCTCGCCAGCACGAGTTGGGGCCCACCTAAATGTTCGGCCTGTTTGGCCGACTCAAACCCGCCTGTTTGGCCGACTCGCCAGCATGAGTCAGGCCCGCCTGACAGCCTGAAGCTCGCCTGCATGGGTCAAGCTCACTTGCATGAGCCAGACTCGCCTGACAGCTTGCCAACACGCTTGTCAACTACCCACTTGGGGTATGGGAACAGTCACATCAACGGTCCTATCACACATTTCAAGGGAGAGAATATGCTACTGCTTACCCCTAAGTGGTCATATCCCACAAATCAAGTGGGAGAGCATGGCGCTCCTCACCTAGGCATGACCATATCCCACAAATCAAGGGATTGGTCAGAACTCTCCTATTCTACAAATAGCCATTGATGGCTACAAGAAAAGGGCGGCTGTTAGGACCCCCTAAGCGGTCACATCCCATAGTGGGAGTATGCTACTCCTCACCCCTAAGTGGTCACATCCCACAAATCAAGAGATGACCCATGTCATCCATTGGCTCCGGTTTTGCTGGGTCCGGATAAACATGCCTAGCTGCAGGTTTTGTTTGGGCCCCTCATCCTTTTCTTAAAAGAACAATGAAAACGTTTTAAATCAACTAATATTCCCATCCTTAAACAAAGTCGCAATTTTCTCTCTAAAACAAATAAACAAACTTATTTTCTGTCATAGGCTGATATATACATCCGAAGAAATAACTCCGACGTCATCACTTTAGCGTCATAACTCTGACGCCATCACTCTAGCGTCATAACTCCGACGTTATGACGAGGGTACAGCGAAAATTCGGTAAAGGAGCACCGTATGAGAAAATCTCCATCAGCTTAGGGGCTTTCTAAAAATTTACCCTCCTCTATTTCTAGCGCCACCCCTCCTCACCGCTAGCAGCTACGTTCCTACTTGTAACCAGTATATGGATGAAGACTTCACTACCACTTCCCTCTCGGAGGTGCAATTGTCATCGTCTACAGTATTTGAAGCCCAACTTCAGCAACTTCTCGAATCTCGCCAGCACCAGCGTTGGGCCTACGCCATCTTCTGGCGACCAACCACGTCGGTCCTGCGTTGGGAATCGGGACATCTCATCGACAGCGTCGACCGCTGCCTTGCTACCGACATCGAGTGGTTCTACGCGCTGTCTCTCAGCCGCTCTTACCCCGTCGACGACGCCACGCTCATTCTCCCGCTCGCTGTCGCGTTCAAGACGCGGTCGACCCCGTCTGGCCGACAGCGCGCGCCGCCCATCACGCGTCCGGGCTGTGGCGCCGTGCCCGGTGAGGGGCGGCCAACGGTGTCGAACCATGGGCCTGGATCCCGAACCTTCGGCGGCGTCCTCCCGAGCTCGGGGCCTCCGAGACCGGTCCCAGCTGAGAGCTCAACCCCGCGGACACGGCAGATACATCCTCCGAACGGGGAAGAGGGCAAGGGAAAAATGCCGGTCGAACGCGAGGCTGGAGAGGCTGAAGAAGGAGAGTTGAACGGGCGGTTTCGCGAGCTGAAAATCCGACGGTCCCAACTAGCGTCGAAGACGTAGTGACGGGCGTCGCCCTAGCCGAATAACCGTGTCGCGTAGCATTGAGCGCTTAAGAGCCAAGAGTACAGGACTTGGAGCAGCAAAGAACGCAGCGTACCACAGCAAGCATCGACGCGTCCGCTCGTGCCAAAACGGTCGACGGGGAATCGAAGAAAGGAACAGTATTTGAGGTTGAAAGTGAAAGAGCGTTGGGCTCGGGTGAGGGCTGATCAGGCGAGAGCAAACGGCAAGAGCGCGTGAAGCCACCGCCAGCCGCTGCAGAACTTATGAGGGTATTAATGGAAATGGACGCCGAAGTACAGCATGCTATCGTGTCGCAAGCTAACGGCGTTACGGTTCAAGATGTTGTTGTCAAGTTCCCCCGCTGTCAAAATTTCGGTGGAGGGGATGAGATCAGAGATGCTATACTTTCAAGATTGCAGCAACAGCGACGACTTAGCCTTGGAGAGTAATAATTATAAGTGATCTTCATCGCCGTCGTAGATTGGTATCGTACTTGGGCTACAGTACAATTCTCGTGAGAGGTTTAGTCGTCACTGAAAGCTCTTTTCCGTCATTTTCCTTCGTTTGTATTATATTTTGCGTGTTTCACGCACGCGTAACAGTTTATTATGAAACAAGATAGGATACCCCAAATAGGAACCCAATGGAGGGTACAAGTGAGCTGTCCCCATCCGGTTGGATGATGCACTGTTCATGAACAATACATCACCCAACCAGAGGGGGACAACTCATCTGTCCCCCCTTAGGTCCCCTATTTGGGGTCCCCGTGCATTAATCTTTTTGGAATGTTGGGGCCAGTTCAGAGCGATATGTAAAGACGTCATTAAAAAAAGTGGCTTCTGTCTTTAGATCCAAAGTTTTTGCTCTGATTTATTTTGAAATTTAAGTATTTAAATTTAAATTTTTAAATCCAATCAACTTTCTCTTTTTATCTTTAAATCCAAATCGTATAATTCATACTTAAAATATATTATATTTGTACTTTTAGGAGGTAAAAATCCTAAAATACCCTGCATCTCCTCAAAACTCTCTTTCTAACATATAAAATTTAAATCAAAATCATAAAATTAAAATTAAAATTTTTATTTTTTTAGTATTATATTAATTCTAATTAATTTTAATAAACAATTATGAGGAATTATGAATAATTGTACAAAAAATATGGTGAAGAAATTGACAAATTGATGCTATATATAATTGTCCTAAATGCTTACGCGAATTGATGCTATAAAATTAGGAGTTGAGGAGGTGGGAGAATTACCTTAAAAGAGTAAAAATGAGTTGAATGCTCAATAAAATTTAGTATCTGAATCTTTAGGAATCAAGGAAGTTGAGGAGTATTTAGTGACTTTATGAGAGTTGAAGATACACAAGGTTGATTGGGTCTAAGCACAAAAACCCCTAAAAATTTCAAAGTATAAAGTATATTTGAGAATTTGGGTTTGAAGAAAAATACACAAGGTTGATTGGGTCTAAAGATACAAAGAAAAGTAATTAGGTTTAAACATAAATCATGGTAAATCTTTGGGGTCTAAGCACAAAAACCCCTAAAAATTTTGGGTTTTTTTTTCTAGAAACCACATTAACAATAGGGTGGTTATAAAAAAACCACCTTATTTTTTATTTATATATAAACCATATTTAAAGTTGGTTTTTAATGCAATCACCCACAACCTAGTTAAATTTTCACTAAAAAGCCAAAAATAAGCTTAAAACGTCATTGCAATATTTTCCCGTAATTTGCGACATGCATGCATTGCGTCCACCGAAGTACTACAAGAAAATAGGGTATCTATGATGAAAAATTTCCATCGTAGATAGTAGAATTCCGTCGTAAAACTAAACAATGACGGATTTCCATCGCAACATCTTAGTCGTTGTATCTCCCGTCACTAAAGCCCATCTATTGCGATGGAAAATGAATCCATTGTTATTTCTACAATCAGTGATAGAATGATGAGAAAATTTTCCATCACAGATGTTGATTCCAAAATTATGTTGCTACATATTTGCAACCGATATTAGCAACAGAATTCCATCACTAATAAACTGTGACAGATTTTCTGTTGCAAGTCCCTCGAAGATTTATTCACAAATATTAGAATAGAATTTCCATCACAATTGACATCCACAAAAAACACTATAGAGACAATTTTTCTATCACAGAATATTAGATTCAATAATTCATCATAACAAAGCTTACAACCATTCAAGACGGAACCCTGTCGCACCTAAGCAATAAAAGATTATTAGCACTTTCATAAGAGGATAGTGTTTGTGGAAAAGTTTGTAGTAAAGAAAATGAAGGAAAATTGATTTGTATTCCTTTAATCTCAGTTACAATTGGATTTTATGATTACAAAAGCGAGGAGAATGAATCTGGATTCTCCTCTTTGTTTAATTCTGGGTTCTTCACGGTAGCGATGGAGTGCCTCCCTCGAATGCTTGCGTCGAGTTTGCTCTCCGTTGACGATCCGCACGTCTTGATTCACTGGAACAGTATCTCCTCCTCACGATTTGACGTTGTGGAGGACTTGCGTGGCAAGTTTTAAAACTCTTGATGAGTTGATTGATCTTAACCGTAATTGTTTAGACAAGCCAAGGATCTCTTCTTTGCTGCCAAGGAGAAGGATCCAAAAGCCAGCCTCTCTAAACTGATTTTTCAGTTATTTATAGGGGATTAAAGGGTGTAACCGCCCCCTTAATTCGCTCCTAAGTGGGGCTAATGGGATGTAACCGCCCCTTAAATTACTCCTGAGTGGAGTTGTGATCACCTCAGATCGTGGGAAACGGTTTTGAAACCGTTCAGCTCATGTTTGAATGAGTCAAACTCAAAATCTGCGTTCTGGTGTGAATTCAGCGTTCAAACACAGTGTCTAGAAGCTTGAACGCAGTGTCTGAAAGCTCGGACGCAGCGTTTGGGAGCTCACTTACAGCGGATGGAAGCTGCGTTTGCAGCGATTTGGAAGCTACGTTTGGCAGCTTGGAAGCTGCGTTTGGCAGCGGATGGAAGCAGCATTTGCAACGATTTGGAAGCTGCGTTTGGCAGCTTGGAAGCTGCGTTTGGCAGCGGATGGAAGCAGAGTTTGCAGCGATTTGGAAGCTGTGTTTGGCAGCTTGGAAGCTTCGTTTGCAGCGATTTGGAAGCTGCGTTTGGCAGCTGGAAGCTGCGTTTGGCAGCGGATGGAAGCTGCGTTGGCAGCTTTCTGAGGCTGCGTTTGTAGTCGAACATGAGCTGCGTTGGCAGCTTTTGGAGCTGAATGTGAGGTGCGTTTGCACTGCATCAGCGGCTGTGAACGCGGTGCGTCTTGATGCTGGTACGCGGGGAGGACTTTCGCCTCTTGATTTGAAGAGACCGTCGATTTGTAGTCTCTTTCTGTCAAAGCGTTGCAAAGATCGTCATTTTGTAATCTTTAGCTGTGAGAGTCGTCAGATTGTAACTCCCGATATTGATTGTGAAGGTTGTTGATTAGAGCTTTCATCAGTTGTTATGAAGGTCGTCAGATTGTAACCTTCATCGATTTATGTGAAAGTCTTTAAATTATAGCCTTCTGGAAGTCGTCAGGTTGTAACTTCTATTATCGGTGTTTGATGGGGAATCAGCTATCTATTGTGATTTTTAGACAGCCTACAGAACCCCCTCCAAAGTTTTCGAAAGTTTGCGGTTGACTTGGACGAATTTTTGAAATACTTTGGATCTCAACTCTGATCTTGGAGCTTTTGATTCCTTGTCATAAGGAATTGTTCTTTGCACCCGCTTTAAAGGCATCTTGGTTGAAGGGATTTTCCACGCATGACCTGTGTGATGATGAGCTTCCAATAGAAACTGTAGCAACGGTACAAGCTACTCATGAGCAGAAGCTATCAAACGTCACATCACGGCTCACCTCCATTCAGCTGATAGGCCTACAAACATTCATAGGATTTTTAGCAAACCCTCAGCCATCAACGGATTTGATAAGCCTTTACCGACTACCGTTTGAGTTGGGCTAGCATGTGGATTATCTAAGTCCGTTCCACATATAACGTTATGCTAAGAGAATGAACCCTCTTAGACTTGATGCTATGATTTTGAATACATAGACTTTGTCATTTTTACAGAAAAAGACTAACCGACAATGCGTATTAGGCGTAGGCTTATCCCTACTTAGGATTTGGGATAAAGTTCCCCATGCGTGAAAGACATGGATTTTTGGTGCTACCATGTTGAATACATAGACTTTGTCACTGTTTCTTCCTATGTTACTTGAAACACTGAAAGAAAGTTGGAAGTGCCAGAAGTGTAGTATTAACTTGGCGTGAATTTTCACTTAGAGTGAAATTCAGAAATTTTCTTTATTATCACTAGGATAATTCCAAAAAATCTTTAATCCACTGGGGATTTTATAATGATAACTTGCTATTCTTGTTGAAAAAGGATTAACAAGTTCATTAGGGGGTTTGACTGTTAGAGGTGTGATGTTAACCTAACAATATTTTTATGGACCTATCGCTCCGTTGACAAGAGTCGATAAGTAGAAAGTGTTGCGATTGGAGCAACTTTGAGGACCTATCGCTCTGTTGACGAGAGTCGATAAGTGAAAAGTGTTGCGATCGGAGCAACTTTGAGGACCTATCGCTTTGTTGACGAGAGTCGATAAGTAGAAAGTGTTGCGATCGGAGCAACTTTGAGGACCTATCGCTCTATTGACGAGAGTCGATAAGTGGAAAGTGTTGCGATCGGAGTAACTTTGAGGACCTATCGCTCTATTGACGAGAGTCGATAAGTTGATTTTGTCAGAGGTGTTTGATATTAACGTGACAAGAGAATGTTGCGATCAGAGCAACTTTATGGACTTATCATCCTATTGAAAAGGATTAATAAGTGGATTGTCAGAGGTTTGGTGTTAACATGATAGGAATTTGTTACGATCGGAGCAACTTTGAGGACTTATCATCCTATTGAAGAGGATTGATAAGTTGATTTTGTCAGAGGTGTGATATTAACATGACGAAAATTTATGTTGTGATGAGAACAACTTTGTGGACTTATCATCCTATTGACGAGGATTGATAAGTGGGTTTTGTCAGAGGTTTAGTGTGAACAACTTTGTGGACTTATCATCCTATTGACGAGGATTGATAAGTGGGTTTTGTCAGAGGTTTAGTGTGAACATGACAGGATTGTGTTACGATAGGAGCAACTTTGTGGACTTATCATCCTATTGATGAGGATTGATAAGTGAATTTGTCAGAGGTTTAGTGTTAACATGACAGGATTTTTGTGTTGCGATCGGAGCAACTTTCTGGACTTGTCATCCTATTGATGAGGATTGATAAGTGGGTTGTCAGAGGTATGATGTTAACGTGACAAGATTATGTTGCGATTGGAGCAACTTTATGGACTTATCATCCTATTGACGAGGATTGATAAGTGGGTTTTGTCAGAGGTTTAGTGTTAACGTGACAGGATTTGTGTACTTATGATTTGAACAAGATTTTGGGGACTAGCGTCTCGCTGGGGAGAATTGCTAAGTGAGTGTATCATCAGAAGCGATGAATTTTGATACTAGGATTTTGAAGACTTAGTGTCTTGCTGGGGAAGATTACGATTTGAGCAATTTTGAGGACCTATCATCCTATTGAAGAGGATTGATAAGTTGATTATCAGAGGTATATTGTTAATGTGATAAATTAGGAGTGATGCAAACTAAATTCATACACCGTGAGGGTGATAATCGTCAGAAGTATAATGTTAACTCGACGATGTGAAAGATTCGTTACTCTTAATCCAGTAGATTCCAAGTAACCAACCCCCAGTCTTGATTAAGACTTAGCAGGGGAAGAAAAATAGGTGTAGACATGACATACCGCCTTGTGGTCCACTATCCATCAAGTCGGAATAGAGGTCCATCACATGACAGGCCTCTATCTAAAGAGTTTGGCTATTAGAGGTGATAGTTTTATGGACCCGCCATCCTATTGAAGAGGATTGGTGGGGGAATTTGGAGGAAATGAACTATCATAGGTAATTGTTAATGTGATAGTTTTGGTGAATCCGCCATCCTATTGAAGAGGATTGGTGGGGGAATTTGGAGGAAATGAACTATCAGAGGTAATTCTTAACGTGATAGTTTTGATGGACCCGCCATCCTATTGAAGAGGATTGGTGGGGGAATTTGGAGGAAAAGGACTATCAGAGGTAATGATAACTTGATAGTTTTTTGTGGACCTGCCATCCTATTGAAGAGGATTGGCAAGTTGATGGACTATCAGAGGTAAATGTTAACATGATAGTTTTGTGGACCTGCCATCCTATTGAAGAGGATTGATAAGTTGATGGACTATCAGAGGTAAATGTTAACGTGATAGTTTTGTGGACCTTCCATCCTATTGAAGAGGATTGGCAGGAGAATTTGGAGGGAATAGACTATCAGATATGATCATTAACGTGATAGTTTTGGTAGACCCATCATCCTACTTTGGAGAAAATAGACTATCAGAGGTGATCATTAACGTGATAGTTTTGGTGGACCCGCCAACTTGATAGTTTTGGCAGATTTCGTGGTTGACAGAGGTATTCTATTGAACATGACAACTCATAAAATTTATTACTCATAATCTAATGAACTACAAATAAACCAACCCCCAGTATTGAACAAGTGCAGAGGGAAAAATAGGTAGACGTGGCACATCGCCTAGTAGGCCACTATCTAACGAGTTTGACTATCAGAGGTAAGTGTTAACGTGATAGTTGTTGGACCGGCCATCCTACTGAAGAGGATTAGCTTCAGTGGCCGTGGTATCTTCCTCTTCTGACTGAGAAGATTGGGCTTGGTCCGATTGCTCATGTTGATCCTGCTTACTTTGTTCTTTAGCTTTGATCCTGGCAATAATCTTTTGGGCCTGTTCTCCTTGAGAGATTAGTTGTCTCCAAGAACGACATCCTGCAACTCCTATTCGGGCTAGGAGGTCGGTTTGCAAGTTGTGTCGACAGGTCTCTACCAGTGTAGACTGTGTCATACCTGACGAACATCGCAGAGCCATGGTTCAGAACCTCTTGACGAAAGCTTTGACGGACTCCCTCTTCTTCTGCTTAGTGACGAGAAGGGTATGGATGGAGACTTCCGTATCCTCTTCAAAGAATCTCGACAGGAAGAGTCTCTCTAGATCTACCCACTTTTGGATACATCCCGTAGGCAGTTTCCTGAACCATTCAAAGGCAACTCTCTTGAGGGTGCCAATGTATGGCATCGTTCGATATTATATTTCCAGTCTGTGACTTAAAATAATAGATATGTTGGTTCGGTGATCCCGTGCCGTCAAAAGTTTGTAGCGTCGGGACCTCAAATTTTAGAGGATAAGGGGCTGCATCCCATTCGGCAGGATAGGGCCTGACAACTCCCTCATCTTGGAGCTCGCTTCTGTTAGCAATGACATTAAGACGTGCTTCCAATTCTTTCATTTTAGCAGACTGGAGATTCTGCTCGTTCTCAGTCTCTTTTGCTTCATCAGAGAAAGATTCCAGGTTGTGGGCTTCTTAGTCAGAAGCCGTGTCATCAACCATTTTCCCCTTCCCTTTATTTGTGTAAAGTTGGGATGAAGACACTTTTTCTCTCCGGGAAGATTCTTGCCTAGGTGGCAAATCTGTCTTCTGAGATTTGGCCTTGTCTGCGACGAGTTGAGTCAACAGGGCCATGAGTTCATTGATGGCCTCTTGTTGAGATTTTAACATGGCCTCCTGCTTATTAAGTCTCTTCGTGAGATCTTCATGGTTTCCCGTCATATAAGCGGAGCTCTCCTGTTCAACAAAAGAGCTTGATGATTGAGACTCTGCAATGGCTGAGTGTTCATCATCAGAATTGGTTCCTCTGGTTAGCCTCCGATAGTTGACAGGGAGACTGGCTCCTGTTCGCGTCCGAGTGCGTTGGTAGACTCCTTCAAACTCGTTAGCGATTTCTCCGACGGTCGGTGAACGACTTGTCTCAGAGTCATCGGAACTAGGACCCGAGGCTTTCCCTCTGCCGATCACATTGATAGTGACCTCAGGATATTTGGTCTCTGGAGACTTCTTCTTGTGCGAACGTTGTCGTTGGTTGGGCAAGGCAATGTTCGTTAATTGGTCGAACACCAATGGTTCGGCCGCATATGAGCAGCATTGACATTTCGAGAGGACCGTAGGAATCAGTCGTTCACATTGGAATGAACACATGAATTGTTGCATCTGTCTTTCTCTCGATATAAACTCTCTCAAGTCTGTTGTAGAGACTCAAGAATTACTCACTGATCGCGAGGTTTGAATTGGAACCCCCAGTCCATGATTGGACATGACTGGCTCTTTGAGCTCTAGGTGTTGCTGGTGAAACGCAGTCCCGAGATTTGCTTTTTGGTTCTGAAACGCATGCCTGAGAGTTGCGTTCAGTTAATGGAACGCACTCCTGAAGGTTACGTTTTGACTGTACAATGCACCACTGAGGGCTGCATTCAGTCTTATTCACACAGAGCCTATGGTTGGTCTCATAGACGCGAGGCTTGCGTTCTGAAGCAGAAACATAGAGCACCTGGTCGCGTTTAGGCTCACAAACAAAAAGCTCGTGTTGACTTGAAGATCGGCATTCACGGAGATGTGCTCGTCGTAGGGATCTCCTCCTTCGTCAAGCGACGTTCTTCTTGGCCTTTTTCAAGGCCTTTGCAGCGAGGTTGTTGGCGTTGATGGAACTCGTCGCTACAATGGGCCTTTTATGACCCAATACCCACTGTGAAGACGTGGGTATAGCACTTTCAACTCGTTGAACGAGTTTAGCAGAAGCCGAGTCTACTCCTTCAGAGGAGGGGCTGTTCGAGCAGTCTTGATCAAAGGGGAGGGCCTCCTTGGGTGATTTGGCTACAATTGGAGCAGTTAGACCTTTAGTCTCTTTGGAGACTTTGTGGATCTTACGCATAGCCTTGGGGCTAAGGGATCCGGAGGAGAGCGCTTCCTCGTACTTTGCTTGATCGAACTCTTCGACGAGAGTTTCAACCGTCGTTCCAGTGAGATGAACATCGGATTGCACCACCACTTCTTCATCAGAGAAGCTTGTCCCCAGCGGAGTCGCCATCTTTTGTTTGTGGAAAAATTTATAGTAAAGAAAATAAAGGAAAATTGATTTGTATTCCTTTAATCTCAGTTACAATTGGATTTCCTGATTACAAAAGAGAGGAGAGTGAATCTGGATTCTCCCCTTTGTTTAATTCTGGGTTCTTCACGGTAGCGATGGAGTGCCTCCCTCGAATGCTTGCGTCGAGTTTGCTCTCCGTTGACGATCCGCACGTCTTGATTCACTGGAACAGTATCTCCTCCTCACGATTTGACATTGTGGAGGACTTGCGTGGCAAGTTTTAGAACTCTTGATGAGTTGATTGATCTTAACCGTAATTGGTTAGACAAGCCAATGATCTCTTCTTTACTGCCAAGGAGAAGGATCCAAAAGCCAGCCTCTCTAAACTGATTTTTCAGTTATTTATAGGGGATTAAAGGGTGTAACCGTCCTCTTAATTCGCTCCTAAGTGGGGCTAATGGGATGTAACCGCCCCTTAAATCACTCCTGAGTGGAGTTGTGATCCCCTCAGATCGTGGGAAACGGTTTTGAAACCGTTCAGCTCATGTTTGAATGAGTCAAAGGAGTTGTGATCCCCTCAGATCGTGGGAAACGGTTTTGAAACCGTTCAGCTCATGTTTGAATGAGTCAAACGCAAAATCTGCGTTCTGGTGTGAATTCAGCATTCAAACGTAGTGTCTGGAAGCTTGAACGCAGTGTCTGAAAGCTCGGACGCAGCGTTTGGGAGCTCACTTGCAGCGGATGGAAGCTGCGTTTGCAGCGATTTGGAAGCTGCGTTTGGCAGCTTGGAAGGTGCGTTTGGCAGCGGATGGAAGCAGCGTTTGCAGCAATTTGGAAGCTGCGTTTTGCAGCTTGGAAGCTGCGTTTGGCAGCGGATGGAAGCAGCGTTTGCAGCAATTTGGAAGCTGCATTTGGCAGCTTGGAAGCTGCGTTTGCAGCGATTTGGAAGCTGCGTTTGGCAGCTTGGAAGCTGCGTTTGGCAGCGGATGGAAGCTGCAGTCAAACATGAGCTACGTTGGCAGTGGATGGAAGCTGCATTGGCAGCTTTTGGAGCTGAATGTGAGGTGCGTTTGCACTGCATCAGCGGCTGTGAACGTGGTGCATCTTGATGCTGGTACGCGGGGAGGACTTCCGCCTCTTGATTTGAAGAGACCGTCGATTTGTAGTCTCTTTCTGTTAAAGCGTTGCAAAGATCGTCATTTTGTAATCTTTACTTTAGCTGTGCGAGTCGTCAGATTGTAACTCCCGATGTTGATTGTGAAGGTTGTTGATTAGAGCTTTTATCAGTTGTTGTGAAGGTCGTCAGATTGTAACCTTCATCGATCTACGTGAAAGTCTTCAAATTGTAGCCTTCTGAAAGTCGTCAGATTGTAACTTCTATTCTCGGTGTTTGATAGGGAATCAGCTA
Organism: Asparagus officinalis; assembly: GCF_001876935.1. Classification (NCBI taxonomy): domain Eukaryota; kingdom Viridiplantae; phylum Streptophyta; class Magnoliopsida; order Asparagales; family Asparagaceae; genus Asparagus; species Asparagus officinalis. The sequence goes on along the minus strand of NC_033797.1, from coordinate 143,962,976 downwards.
TCTATTGTGATTTTTAGACAGCCTACAGATAGTTAACTAAAAATTCAAAACACGAAATATAACCTAGTTTACCCTTCTTCCATGCTTGAACTCCAGAAAGAAAGACATATTATGTATATATATCATTATTGACCAAAAAGCAAGTTATAACCATATTAATATAGTTCAATGCAGCATTACCAAAAATCTCATCCTATTTAGCATTTCTTCATGCTGAATCACTCCTTGCAACTCCACATCTAAAAAAGCACAAAAATCATTCATTCACCATCAATGTTGTCTTCCTCATCATCATATTGCTCTGTTCTAGCCCTTGAACAACCAATATGACATTACACATGAGTAGAAATTTCGGTTAGATCTAATTCTCTTATTTGGATCAGTTTTAATTTAGAATAGAATAAAAAAGGTAAGCTCTATTTTAAATAAAATATTATTGACTGTATGACTATAAACTACTCATTTTTGAGCTAGACAATTAAACGGGCTTTTCATAGTTCTAAACCTTGGTACAGATTGAAACAAACTCAGTCTATGTCTAATGAGTTTCAAAAAATAGATGTGAAATGTATGACATACATGCAAGAATTTTGGGGATTAATCACAAATAGGTTTGGCTTAAATGTAAGACTATTTTGACTATATGATGCTGCTAAGTTTGCTTTTAAAGAGGATAATTCATAATTGTCGACGTGTAAATGTGTAGAGATTCCATGTTCGCTCACAATTGTTTCAATCAAGATTTTTTTTCTTGAATCATAACAGATGGAATTCTGCACGAAATTGATGACGCAAGGTTTGCATTTGTTTTTAACAAATAATAATTGTTGGTTTCCTCCAAATATGAATCATGTAGAAACAGCGAAGAAGATCAAAAAATTTGGAGTGCACAGGACTAGTCACGGGTCGGTCGACCGAAGTGCATAGGCCGGTGACCGACAGACTGTTAAATTACAGGGTGAGAAACTATGTCGCTCACCGGTCAACCGAACATACATGTCCGATCGATTGAAAAGGTACACGATTACATGCTTTGGATTCCTACGTCTGGCCGGTCAACCGATCATGTATGTGCGGTCGACCGTAGGTGTGCTGGTTACAGGGTGGAATTTCGACCTTCTGGCCGATCGACTGAAACATCATGTCCGGTCGACCGCGATGCGGTTTGGGCCCAGATTTGTTCTCCTGACCTGTTTTGGACTCCTATTTAATATAAATAGGAATATAACATTTTCTAGGGTAGGTGAGAGATTAAGAGCTGAGATTTGAGCATTGTTTTGAGCACTTAGAAAGGGAGAATTTATGAGGGATTTGAGAGTTTTGTTTGAGGGTTATTTTGTGAGATTATTGAGTGATTGTAAATCCTATTTGTACTCTCTCTCTATTAATAAAATCTTTCCCCTCCTTGCCCCGTAGATATAGGCACATTGCCGAACCACGTAAAATTTGGTGTCGTGCTGTGTGGTGCTTGTGTTTGGTTATTAATTTGTTCTCCTATCTTGTTCGTGTCCTTCGATTCCGCTTCACACATCAAGTGGTATCAGAGCTCCGGATTAGCTTGGGGATCAATTGGAGGAGAAAGTTAGGGCTTGTACAAGAGGATTTGGTACAGATTCGTGTTTGAAGATTGGATTGTCAACATGACCGAAGCAAGTACATCCAGATCATCCCTAACTAAGGCGATACAAGGTTTGAGCATTATTAATACAAAATTTGATGTTCAAAAATTTAATAGCAAGATAAATTTTGGTTTGTGGAGGTGTTAAGTGATGAATGCATTGGATGCTCAAAAAGGTTATGGGAAACACTCAATGACAAGTATTTGACGAAGATCATTGAGAATCGACTTCATTTAAAGAAGAGATTTTACGAATTCAAAATGAAGAGGGGAGTTTCTATTAGAGAACATGTCAATAACTTCATGAAATTGCTATCGGATATGGCCAATGTGGATATCATGGTAGAGGATGAAGACAAGATGATGTTGTTATTGTGTTCATCACCAGAGGATAATTATGGTACCTTTGTCCTTACAATGATTAATGGTAGAACCACTATTAGTTATAAGGAGGTGACCTCAGTATTGGTAAATTATGAGTTGAGGAAGAGTGATGACGAACCCTCCAAGAAGGCATCGGGAGAGGCATTGGTAGTGAGAGGCCGTAGTCCCAAACCTCGTCCATTTAATCGCTCAAAATCAAAGCCAAGAGGTGGTTATAGAAGTGTGGGTAGGAATAAATGTGTTTTTTTGCAAAGAGGATGGACATTGAAAAAGTGAATGCCCAAAGTTGAAAGATAGAACCGGAAAAAACAAAGGGGAAGCTGTTCAGATTTCAAAGGTGAATGTTGTCAAAGTTAGTGGTGACAATTCAGATTCAGATTCTTCAGGCTATTCATGCCTAGTGTTACCGTCAGTTTATTATACAGACTCTATAGAGTGGATGTTAGACTTAGGTGCTACATACCACATTTGTCCTAGGAGGGATTGGTTCTCTAGCTTTGAGGAGTTGGAGAGAGGGGATGTCATGTTAAAGGGAAATGATCACGTATGTCCCATTGATGGTATTGAAACAGTTCTAATCAGGATGTGTGATGGTATGACTAGAAAGTTGAAGGAAGTGATATTCGTTCCTCAATTGACGAAGAATATCATTTCACTTGGAACTTTGGAGGCATCAGGTTATAAGGTGATCATGGAGAATATAACTTTAAAGGTCACCAAGGGGTCCATGGTAGTGATGAGAGGTGTCAGGGAAAATAATCTTTACTACTTGAAGGGTAAGACAGTAACAGAGGGTCTGACAGCTTCTATTACCACAGAGGAGGATACTACCCGTCTATGGCATATGAGATTGGGACACACCAGTGATAAGTCTCTGCAAACATTGGCAAAGCAAGGGCTATTGAAGGGTGTAAAGTCCTGCAAGATGGAGTTGTGTGAACATTGCATGCTTGGGAAGAAGGCAAAAGTGAAATTCGGCATCGCTAATCATAACACACAAGGTATATTAGATTATATTCACATAGATGTTTAGGGTCCTTCCAGAAACACATCTCTTGGTGGGGTCAATTATTTTATTACTTTCATTGATGATTATCCCAGGAGGAATTGGGTATATACCATGAAGCATAAACATGAGGTCTTGGATATCTTTGTGGAATGAAAAAAGAAAGTGGACATGCAAACAGGTAGAAAGGTGAAAGTACTCTGTTCTGATAATGGTGGTGAGTACAAGAATGATCCATTTTATAGTTTTACCGGGATCACGGTATTAGGCACCATTTCACAGTTAGGGAGATACCGTAACAAAACGGAGTGGCTAAGAGATTGAACCGTACCTTGCTGGAGAAGGTGCGTTATATGTTCTCACAGAGTGGATTAGCTAGATCCTTTTGGGCTGAGGTGTTGCTTTATGCAAGCCATCTCGTGAATAGGTTGCCATGCATTATGATACATAGAAAGACTCCTATGGAGGTATGGTATGGTACAGTGGCTAGTGATTATGATTTTATTCGAATATTTGGGTGTCTAACTTACTATCATGTGAATGATGGGAAATGAATCTGAGGGTAAGAAAAGTAGTCTTTGTGGATTTTAGAGATAGAGTTAAAGGCTTCAAGTTATGGGATCCAGAAGACAAAAAGATAATCATTAGCAGAGATGTTACTTTTGATGAGGCTCACATGATGAGGCCTCAGGTCCCTCAATAGGTGGAGGAAGGCCAGACTAGTGGGGTATCATAGGAGGTGGAGGATGATGTGACTCTACAAACTTCAGATAGTATTGTATCTAATGAGGCTCCTACAGAGGTGACACTGGGAGAAGATATGATAGATGTGCAGGTGAAGGATACAGTGGATATTAGGACTCAGGAACAGAGTCATGTTCAGGAGTCCATTGCAGCTAATAGACTAAGAAGAATCGTTCGTCGGCCAGCTAGATATGATGATGTGATGATTGCATATGCTTTGTCAATGGAGGTCATTAATGATTTGGTTCTTTCTACATATAAGGAAGTAGAGTCAAGCTCTGATTCAATCAGGTGGAGGAAAACTATGGAGGAAGAGATGCATTCTCTTCAAAAGAATGACACTTGGGAACTTACAAAATTATCAAAAGGTAAGAAAACAATTGGATGCAAGTGGGTATATGCAAAGAAAGATTGGTTGCCAAAGGGTATTACCAACTTGATGGGGACATTCGATACAAAGCCAGATTGGTTGCCAAAGGGTATTCCCAACTTGAGGGCATTGATTACAACGAGGTATTCTCACCTGTTGTGAAGTATTCATCGATAAGAATATTATTAGTATTGGTGGCACAACTGGATTTGGATTTGGTACAGATGGATGTAAAAACAGCCTTTCTACATGAAGATTTAGAAGAGGGGATCTATATGTTACAACCGATGGGTTTTAAAGCTACAGACAAGGAAGATTTAGTATGTAAACTGAAAAAATATCTTTATAGATTGAAGCAATCACCGTGACAACGGTACAAGAGATTCGACAGCTTCATGATTGGCCAAGGGTACATGAGGAGCCCATATGACCCGTGTGTGTATTGAATATCATATCTCCATGATAGTGTTTTGATGATAACAATTTATACAATGTGTGCACTAACTTTTATATGCAGATTTCAATATCAGAATATGTACAAGTGCAAGTTGATTTCAAGGCATTTTAAAGTGAAGAAAATGAAGAACAAATGAGATAATGTATTTTACATTTTCTTTACTTAGAATAATTGTACAAGCCTTGATCACACACACGCACACACATAATTTTAGAACACACTAACACAGACTTAGTGTGTTGGTTAACTATAGAAATCCCCTATGTTAACCATTAGAATTATAGTTAAAACTTGATTATAAAAACTTTTTATAGCAAAATTTTTACTCTTAGTAGTCGACTAATTAGAATAGTAGTCGACTACTCGTGTATAAAACTCAAATACATGTTTCTGTCAATTTACAGTATAGTCGACTACTCAGGTGTTTGGCAGAAATATAAGTTTCTGTTATTTTACAGTGTAGTTGACTAATCATCATTATATTCGACTACTGAACTCAAATTTTATTTTATCAGTTTCTGTCAAAATACAATGTAGTCGACTAATGAGCATTGTAGTCGACTACTGAGAAAATTTTCTGAAAACACAGAGTCTGTTTGAACTCAGTGTAGTCGACTAATGTCAATAGTAGTCGACTACAGAGACAGTTTTTCCAGTATTCAAAGTTTGAATTTTGACTGTTTATAGCCGTTTTTAAACGTTTTTAAAGTTAAAAAAAAATTATCTTTTCAAGGGCTATAAATAAGTTATTTGTTCAGAAAAATTGCAGAGACTTACATACCCATAAGCTTTGATCTTTGTGTAATTTTTCAAGTGAAAAATATTCAGATTTTGTGAAAAAGAGAAGTTTCTAAAATTGCCACTAAATATTCATCAAATACCTATCATTTAGGCAATTTACAGAGGTTAAAAGTATCCTAAGCCACTGCTGCACTTCACTACACATTCAAGGCTTATAGGATCAGTTGTGTTCTTTCTTCAACAAGGATTTCTCTCGGGTTTGAGAGGGTTAATCTCTTGGTTTAGAGATTGGTGTTCAAATTGGCAAGGTGTTTGTCAATTGGTGTTGCAATTTGCAAGGACTTGCAAATTGGTCAGGTTTGCGTTTGATTTTGTAAGTTTATTCAAAATCATAGTGAAAACTCTCAAGCGAGATTTGCTTGGGGACTGGATGTACACCGGATTGGTGGAACCAGTATAAAATCCTTGTGTTTGTGATTGTGAATTTCTGAGATTGCCATTTTTCTTTGCAATTTATAATATACTTTGCATCAATTGGCTACGAACTTTGGAACGTCGTGGAAACGAAATATGAGAAGCCAACCACTCCTTTCGCGGAATGGACTACATCTCAAAGGAACAATGCAAACTTGGATTCTAAAGCAATGAATGCCTTATTTTGTACACTTGACAAGAATGAGTTCAATAGGGTGTCAACGGCCACATCCGCATATGATATTTGGCACATACTCGAGGTAACTCATGAATGTACAAATAAAGTTAAAGAATTTAAAATTTCTGTTCTTGTGCACAGATTTGAATTATTCAAGATGAAGGAAAATGAGACTATTGGAGAAATATTCACAAGATTCACCGACATCACAAATTCTCTCATTGGTCTTGGAAAAATATATACTCAAGTGGAGATGATAAGAAAACATATACTCAAGTGGAGATGGTAAGAAAGATACTTCGTTCACTTACTCCACAATGGGAAAAGAAAGTTACCGCTATTGAAGAAGCCAATGATTTGTCAACTCTTACGGTTGAAAATCTTATTGGTAATCTTATGGCATATGAAGTTCAAATTGAAGATAGAAAAAATAATGAAGAATCAAAGAACAAGAAAGTTCTTGCATTCAATACTACTTCCGATAAAGAAGATTCAGATGATGATGATGAAGAAATGAGCATGTTTGCACGAAAATTTCGAAAATTTATAAAACGAGGTAATTTTAAATCTAAGAATTCAAATTCAACTAACCCTCTGTGTTTTAAGTGTAATAAACCAGGGCATATGAAGAAAGATTGTCCAATGTTGAAGAATAAACAAAAATCAAGTTATTTCAACAACTTCAACAATATTCAAAATAACAAGAAAAGGAAAGCAATGGCAGTCACTTGTGATGATAGTGATGAGTCATCTTCAGATGAAGAAATTGAAGAAAAGGAAAGTGCTCACATGTGTTTCATGGCACAAGATGAAGTAAGTGAAAATAAAGAACTTTTAGATGCTTTCAATGAATTATATAAAACTTTTTTAAGATTAAAAACTTCACATAATTTTCTTAAAGGTGAGAATAAAAGGTTACGTGAAGAAATTTCAGATTTAAATTCCTCTACTTATACTAATTCTCAATTAGTTGAATTAAAAGAAGAAAATTTTTCTTTACTTAAAGAAAATGAAAATTTATCTAATGAAAATAAATATTTAAAATCAGAATGTAATAAGTTAAATATTCGAATTAATAGTTTAGATAAAGATATTTCTTCTTTTAAATCAAGATATGAAGATATATGTTTAAATGTAAGCAAATTTAATAAAGGAAAAGAAAATCTTAATAATATTCTTTCTTTTCAAAGAGAATCACAAAAGACAAAAGGATTAGGTTTTCAAATTAATAAAAACAAATCAAAGAATACAATATTTGTAAAACCTTCTTGTGATTTGCATGATTATAAATATGAAAATTTGTATAAAAAGAAATCAAAATTCTTTTCTATTTGGGTTCCAAAAGAATTATCTTCTTTTAATAAGAATTTTTATATTTCTGATTTTATTAAAAATATTTGTTTATCATCTAATTATTTAAGTAAATCAAACTCTTCATGGGTTTGGTTTCCTAAAGGCTAATTTAAAGGACCCAACATAGTATGGGTACCAAAATGTAAATGTTTATTTTTTCAGGTACCCAAGAAAGATAGGTGGATTTTAGATAGTGGTTGCTCTAAACATATGACTGGAAATATTCAATTGTTGTCATCTTTTCAAAACAAGGATGGAGGTACCGTTACTTTTGGAGATAACAACAAAGGAAAAGTCATCGGTATTGGTTCCGTAGGTAATCCAAACAAACCTATCATTGATAATGTTTTATTAGTTAATGGTCTTAAACATAATTTACTAAGTATTAGTCAACTTTGTGATAAAGGTTATAAAATTGTTTTTGAAAAAGAATCATGCTTAATTTATGATATTGATTTAATAACCATTATTTTTAAAGGTTATAGAAAAAATAACATATATGTGTTATCAATGAATAATATTTCAAATGAACATTGTCTTATTGCATCATCTAATGATTCTATTTTATGGCATAAACGTTTTGGACATGTTAACTTTAAACATATGTCTAAGATTTCTAAAAATGATTCAGTAAATGGTTTGCCTAAGATGTCATTTAAAAATAATTTTTGTGATGCATGTCAACAAGGAAAAATGCACAAATCTTCTTTTAAATCTAAAAATATAATATCTACAAATAGACCATTAGAATTAATTCATATAGATCTTTTTGGTCCATCTAGAGTAGCATCTTTAAATGGAAGTAGATATGCATTTGTTCTTGTTGATGATTTTTCTAGATTCACTTGGGTAATTTTTCTTAAACATAAAAATGATGCTTTTAATGAGTTTTCTATATTTTGCAAGAAAATTCAAAATCAAAAATCAACTTCTATTATCTCTATACGTAGTGATCATGGAGGTGAATTTGAAAATGAATTATTTGCAAATTATTGTGATCAACATGGTATATCACACACATTCTCTTTTCCTCGAGCTGCTCCACAAAATGGAGTTGTAGAAAGGAAAAATAGAACCTTACAAGAATGTGCTAGAACCATGTTATGTGATAGTAATTTACCTAAATATTTTTGGGCAGAAGTCGTATCAACAGCTTGTTATGTATTAAATAGAGTTTTATTACGACCTATTTTAAGTCTTAAAACAGTAAAAAGAATTTTTAGATATATTAAAGATACTACAAATTATGGTTTATTTTATCCTAAACATAGTTCTTTTGATTTAATATCATATAGTGATGCTGATTTTGCCGGATGTAAATCTGATAGAAAAAGTACAAGTGGAACATGTCATTTCTTAGGACATTCACTTGTATCTTGGTTTAGTAAAAAACAAAATTCAGTATCATTATCAACAACTGAAGCTGAATATATTGCTGCAAGTCTTGCATGTGCACAAATATTATGGATGAAACAAACTTTAACTGATTATGGCATAAATTGTCCCATATCATCTATTATGTGTGATAATTCTAGTGCAATTAATTTATCTAAAAATCCTATTCAACACTCACGTACAAAACACATTGATATTAGACATCATTTTTTACGTGATCATGTACTTAAAGGTGACATTTCACTAGAATTTATACCAACAGATAATCAAATAGCAGATATATTAACAAAACCCCTAAAAGAAGAAATTTATGTTAAATTAAGAAGGGAATTAGGTATATGTTCAATTGAAGATTTAAATTAATTTTTAAAACAAACATATATAAATTTATACCCTAAATAGTCGACTAATGTGACTTATAGTCGACTACATGCACAAGTCTTACAAATAATTTTTTCTGAAAAATTACAATATAGTCGACTACTTGTCTTTATAGTCGACTACTCAATGTTAAAATCTTAAAACCAACTTTCTGTTGTTTACAGTGTAGTCGACTACAATACAGATTAGTCGACTACTCTGAGTTAAAAACTGATGTAGTCGACTACAATACAGATTAGTCGACTACTCTGAGTTAAAAACTGAAACTCATCTTTCTGTCGATCACAGTGTAGTCGACTACTCTCACTATTAGTCGACTACTGATTCTGAACTTTCAGTTTTACAGTTTTTAAGCCTAGTGGATTTTTTACTTAGATTCAAACCAAAAACCCAATACCCATACCCGTTTCGGTTAAGTAAAATCCATCTCAACCATTGTTTTTCAACTCTATCAATCCTAACCATACATTTAAGATCAAATCTTAACCCTACACTCAAATTACTATCAAATCTCAACCATACATTGTATTTTATTCTTAAAAGATAAAGTAAAAAACAAAAACTACCCTCTAACTATACCCAAAACCGAAACCCCATCTTCCCCACTTCAGAATCAACGAATCCAGGTTAGGGCATCTCATTTTTCTCACTTTTTTCATCAATTTCTTCAATTCTCTTTCAAATCTGACAAGCAGTCAAGCTCTGTAGTCGACTAATCCAAGCAATAGTCGACTAATCTAGGGTTTCTACAGTTTGGGGTATTATTTCTAAACTTGATCTTTACATCTTTTGTTATTTATCTATCTAATCATGTCTAGATCTAAGAAAGCTAAGCAAACCCATACCTCTATCAATGATGAAATTATCATCTATTTAAAAAGTCCTGATTTATTAGAAGAATTTAACAAAATATCATCTTTTGAAGTTCTTCCAGTACGATTTGTGAAATTTGATGATTTTATTCCCTGAAATTTTGGGTCATATTTTGAAAATGTGAGCTTGCTTGAATTATTCTCTGCTGAAAATAAAAAAAACCCACATATCCATTTCTTGTGCAACTGTTCTATACTAATATAGAACGTGTGGGAACTATAGGTGGCTCTGAAAAACTTAGGACTCTTGTTAAAGGAATAGAAATTGACTTATCTACAAAGTCAATTGGTAAAATCTTCAATATTCATTATCAAGGAGTTTCTCTTAGGTCTGTTAGGATGAATGATTCAGATCTGTTATCTAATCATATATTTCTTCCTGGATATGGCAAACCTTTAAATAACTCAAACAAACTTCGTCCAATTCCTAGGTTCATTGCTCGAATCCTAGCCTATAACTTGTTTCCAAAAACTGGAAGTTTTTATTTCATTTCCTTAGATTTAGCAAAAGCTCTATATGCTATAATGGTAAATATACAAGTTAATTGGGCTAAAATTTACTTTGACAATCTTCTGACTATTATTCCAAGAGGATTTCTTCCTTATGGTGCATTCCTAACTAAAATCTTTGACAAATTCCATGTCGATCTCCAATCTGAAAATTCTGTTGTCCGTTCAATTGAATTTTTTGATTCAAATGCCCTAACTAGGATGAAATTGACAAACTTTGAAATTCAAGAACAAAATCCTCAAAATGAACCTGAACCTCATCAAGAAGAAATTCCACAATCTTCAACTCAAGCAGGAGCTTCTTCAAGTCAACCACCACCATTTCCTAAAGAACCCTCATGCTTTTCAGACGTGCAATACAACACTTTAAGTGCACGTATCCTTGAACTTGAAACTGGTCAAAGAGCTCTATATGCACAGAATTCATATATCATTAGTAATCAAGAAGAGCTAATCAAGAAGTTTGAAGACTTGGACACAAAGCTTAATACGTATTTTCAAGGACAGCAACCTCCTCCAGCACCTTAAGATGTTTTTATGTTAAGTGTCAAAACAATTATGCAATTCTGTTTAAGTTTCAAAAACTATGTGGTTGTGTGTTGTTAGGACTTATGTAATATGTTTCTTATGTTGCTACTATGTCACTTATGTTAATTATGTGTTTTTATTATCTATGATAATGTTTGGTTAGATAATGCATGTGCTACATATTTTAAACAGATCATGGTGATGAACATTGTGGAACTTTTGGTCTTTATGGCAAGTGTTTGTCTACCTATTTAGATGGGTGAAGTTATGGACTATGTTCATAATCTTGATGATTTGTTTGAAGTTTTAGCTCATGTTGAAGAAATAATGTCATGTTTAGCTTCCTCTTTTTGTTGATAACAAAGGGGGAGAAATAGTTATGTTATGTACTGTTATAGTTTAGTTATGTTATGTACTGTTATAGACTCAAATTTGCATATATGCAGGGGGAGTAAGTATTATATACAGGGGGAGTAAGTATGATTATTTTATTATGTTTTAACCTGATTATAAAATACATACTTTGGCATAAATTATTTGTTATCATCAAAAAGGGGGAGAATGTTGAATATCATATCTCTATGATAGTGTTTTGATGATAACAATGTATACAGTGTGTGCACTAACTTTTATATGCAGATTTCAATATCAGAATGTGTACAAGTGCAAGTTGATTTCAAGGCATTTTGAAGTGAAGAAAATGAAGAACAAATGAGATAATGTATTTTACATTTTCTTTACTTAGAATAATTGTACAAGCCTTGATCACACACACGCACACACACAATTTTAGAACACACACTAACACAGGCTTAGTGTGTTGGTTAACTATAGAAATCCCCTATGTTAACCATTAGAATTATAGTTAAAACTTGATTATAAAAACTCTTTATAGCAGAATTTTTACTCTTAGTAGTCGACTAATTAGAATAGTAGTCGACTACTCGTGTATAAAACTCAAATACATGTTTCTGTCAATTTACAGTATAGTCGACTAATAGTGATTATAGTCGACTACTCAGGTGTTTGACAGAAACATAAGTTTCTGTTATTTTATAGTGTAGTCGACTAATCATCATTATAGTCGACTACTGAACTCAAATTTCATTTTATTAGTTTCTGTCAAAATACAGTGTAGTCGACTAATGAGCATTGTAGTCGACTACTGAGAAAATTTTCTGAAAACACAGAGTCTGTTTGAACTCAGTGTAGTCGACTAATGTCAATAGTAGTCGACTACAGAGACAGTTTTTCCAGTATTCAAAGTTTGAATTTTTGACTGTTTATAGCCGTTTTAAACGTTTTTAAAGTTAAAAAAAAATTCTTTTCAAGGGCTATAAATAGGTTATTTGTTCAGAAAAATTGCAGAGACTTACATACCCATAAGCTTTGATCTTTGTGCAATTTTTTAAGTAAAAAATATTCAGATTTTGTGAAAAAGAGAAGTTTCTGAAATTGCCACTAAATATTCATCAAATACCTATCATTTAGGCAATTTACAGAGGTTAAAAGAATCCTAAGCCACTGCTGCACTTCACTACACATTCAAGGCTTATAGGATCAATTGTGTTCTTTCTTCAACAAGGATTTCTCTCGGGTTTAAGAGGGTTAATCTCTTGGTTTAGAGATTGGTGTTCAAATTGGCAAGGTGTTTGTCAATTGGTGTTGCAATTTGCAGGGACTTGCAAATTGGTCAGGTTTGCGTTTGATTTTGTAAGTTTATTCAAAATCATAGTGAAAACTCTCAAGCAGGATTTGCTTGGGGACTGGATGTACACCGGATTGGTGAAACCAGTATAAAATCCTTGTGTTTGTGATTGTGAATTTCTAAGATTGCCATTTTTCTTTGTAATTTATAATATACTTTGCATAAATTTTAAAAGAACACTATTCACCCCCCCTCTAGTGTTCAAGTGTATCTATTTCAGATCCTACAGTGTGTACATACACAAGCTACAGAATGGTGAGTATATTTATTTGTTGTTATATGTTGACGATATGCCCATTGCTTCCATGAATAATTCAGCTATTAAGAAGTTGACAAAGGAGTTGTCATCCGAATTTGAGATGAAGGACCTTGGAGAAACAAAGAAGATATTGGGTATAGAAATTAAGAGAGATAAGGTGAAGGGGAGCTTGAAGTTGACTCAGAGGAGCTACTTGCAAAAGATGCTGAAGAAATTTAGTTTTGATGGCAATGCCAAGACAATGGGTACTCCATTAGCTCCCCACTTTAAGCTATCAGCTAAGATATTGTAGGCGTCAAAAAATGCTTACAGACATGCAAATACCACTCAAGGCAAAGAGAAGACGATAAACGCCATTCTCTTAATCAGAGGGGATCATTCAAAGGAAGCGAGACAACATGGAAGAACAATGTACACACCAACAGGCAGTACATGGCGGCGCGGCTGAGACGCGGCAGTACATGGTGCCGCAGCTAAGGCGCGGCAGCCCATGGTGTCGCGGCTAAGGCGCAGCAACCCATGGTGCCGCGGTTAAGGCGCGGCAACCTATGGTGTCGCGGCTAAGACGCGGCAGCCTATGGTGCCGCGGCTATTATAAAGGGGGGCTGGCGGCGGTTACAAGGCAGTTATACAGATGATTTTTTGAAGCCCACGTGGCGGCATATCAGAAATAGAACGTGTGCTGATGTGGACAAGCAATTAAACCACGAAAAGGTGGTTACAAGGTCGTGGGAGAACGGTTTCAAGCACGAGGAACGTGGGTGTAACTGCCCCTTTAGCCGCGGCAGCCCACACTGCCGCGCCATATAGCCGGCGAGTGTTGACTGACGTGGCCAAAGAACATTTGTTTGGTCAGTTATCTCGCCCCTATTTCCACTGTTATGCACTGTCTACCCCTATAAATACTCCCTAGACACGAAATATAAAGGACAGAGAGCAGATTGGAGCAAAAGAGGCTTGAGCTTTTGGTGATTTTAAGGAAGAGAAGAGAGAATTTTCACCTTGACAAGCATCATTTGGTGATTCTAGAGATCTAAGCTCAGACTTGATCTTTGGAAGAGTGAATATCTTACATCGATAAGATACTCGCTTTTCAAATCCCTACTTCGATAAACGAAGGAAGGATCCCTAAACACCTCACGATCTGTGAATCGGTGGTCCACGAGCCAAAGCACTCACGACACAGGCAAAGTCCCACAAAAGCAGGAGTTGATAAACAATTTCTGTGTTATTTTTCGAGAGTTGTAATTTTTGCTTATTTTCATTGTAATTTTTCTGTAAACAACTTGAAGTTTAATGGAATCGACAATGGAATCAACTTTCGCTGAAAACAAACTGGCGACCACAGTGGGAGCCAGCGGCCTCGCTGCCGAGGCCGCAGTGTCGCAACCGATCAAGATCATAGTCACTGAAGAGATCGAATATGAGTTCGATCAGGCAAAATTCGAGGAGTACCTGTCATCCTCATCATCAAAACCTTCCTCACCTCGTAAGTATAGGAAGTTTTCATCTCCCAAGAAAAATTTCAAGTCTACAATGCCAATGAAGGCCGTAGGTGAAGGTTCTTGCCCGACTGCTGCTAAGGAATCTGTCTACAACATCCCTGCTACAAACGACTCCGCACCCATTAAGGAGTTGTTGATTAATGGCTCACCGGTGCTGACGAAAAGGGCTCGTCAGAGACAGCGCTAGCGCCGTGCTCGTTAATTGGCCAAAGCCCTACAACAAACCGACGGGGTCCATTACTATGTGGACCTAGAGTCGAGAAAACAAAAAGTGGTTCAGTTGCCTCAACGGCAAAATAATCATATTTCTGCACAGCTTACGACGGAGGAATGGACCCTCGTCAAAAGGGCTCGTTCAACCCTTAAGGAACGTATACAGAGGCGTCAGGTGAAGGCCGCCCGTGCTCGCGCTCTTCGTCAACAAGCACAAGGAATCAAGAAGGAGATGGTGTTTGAAAAGCCACCAAAGAACCGTAGAGTTTGGATGCCGAAGACGCCGCAAACATCCGTTCCGGGCCCGTCTACTGCATCACTAGTGAAACCCTGGGTTAGCCCAGATTTATCCAAATTTAAAATCACAATGGCGGATCGCCTTGGTCCTTCGATTGACGATCGAGGCAAAACCTCAGTCAAAGAACAATCAGATTCAGCAAATAAACCCTTAGTGGTTTCTTATACAGGGGGTCGTAAACACCCTCCTGTTAGAACTGCACCAGTCCAGAATGAGAGAATACCAGTTCATTCTCGTTTAGGACCTATGAATACTCCACACCTGCAAAGGGGTGGAATTAAAAATTTAACCTTGGATCGCCCAAAGGCGACGACTAGTCGTCCTGTGCATGTTAACAAGGTTCAAAAACCAAAGATAGGTTGCTCAAATCACGATAGTGATGAGCTGTACTATCAAAACAACAACTCAAGAAAGAGAGCAGATTGGAGCAGAAGAGGCTTGAGCTTTTGGTGATTTTGAGGAAGAAAGAGAGAATTTTCACCCTTTGACAAGCATCATTTGGTAATTCCTAGAGATCTAAGTTCAGACTTGATCTTTGGAAGAGTGAATATCTTACATCGATAAGATACTCGCTTTCAAATCCCTACTTCGATAAACGAAGAAAGGATCCCTAAACACCCTCACGATCTGTGAATCTGTGGTCCACGAGCCAAAGCACTAACGGCACAGGCAAAGTCCCACAAAACCAGGAGTTGATAAACAATTTCTGTGTTATTTTCTCGAGAGTTGTAATTTTTGCTTATTTCCATTGTAATTTTCTATAAACGGCTGAAGTTTTAATGAAATCGACAATGGAAACAACTTTCGCTGAAAACAAACTGGCGACCACAGTGGGAGTTTGAATGATTTTAATCCATGACGGATTTTGGTGTACCCTTCGTCGATCGATTTGATCGGTGAGGGGTTTCATGAGAAAAGATTAACTGTTTACAAATTTGAATCTCATCTCAACAAAAGCTGTAAAGGAACAAATTATTCGAATGATCAGTTTCTTATTCAGAACAATTAACTGATCTCGGGTTATCCCAAAATATCCTATATAGGATTTTCTAGGAACTTCCCATTTTACATAGGTTATCCTGAACATATTACGGATAATATTTTTTCAGGAACTTCCCATTTATTAGCATCATTAATTTATTGCCATCCTGGGTAATCAGACGGTAAGCACCGTTTGAATAGACTGTTTCTATTACAAACGGTCCTTCCCATTTGGGCTCAAATTTTCTTTCTTTGGAGTTAAGGATCATAGGCCGTCTTTCAGCTAGGACCAAATCTCCTTCTTTAAAACTCCGTTGTCGAACCTTTTTATCGAAAGCTCGGGAAATTCTGGCTTGGTAGAACTCAATATGCTGTTGAGCTTCTAAGCGCTTTTCGTCGAGCATCTCGAGTTCTTCGAGACGTTTCTGATGTTGTTCTTCGGTTATCATCTGGGTTGCGAGAGCAATCCGAAGAGATGGAATTTGTATTTCCAATGGAAGGACGGTTTCACATCCGTATACCAACGAATACGGGGTCGCTCCCGTCGGTGTACGTACCATGGTACGATAGGCCCATAGAGCCACGCCAAGCTTGTCATCCCAATCTCGTTTATTAGTTTTCATGAGTTTTGACAAGAGCTTTATGATTGTTTTATTGAAGGTTTCAGCCAATCCATTTGCTGTGGGATTGTAAGCCGTCGATGAAATGTCCTGAATTTTGAACTTCTCGCAAAACCTGATGAAGGCATTGCTGACGAATTGAGGACCGTTGTCATGTATGATTCGTCTTGGGACACCATGCCGGTAGATGATATGGTGTTTGATGAATGCAATGACGTTACTCGTTTTAACTTCTTTGAGCGGAATCGCTTCAGCCAATTTGGAGAAGTAGTCAGTAATTGCTAGGATGAACCGATACCAAGTTGAATGGAATGGGCAGTAAGTTGTTCTTCTGCAGTGGCCATCGACCCTCCAACTTCATGAACAGCCAGTGACGAATCCGAAGTCACAGTAGGTTCAGTCTCGACAGTGTCAGAAGTCGAGGGAACAATAACTGGCGGTTCAACTTCAGCTGGGGGACCTGTCAAAAGCAGGAAACCCAAACCTTCAGGTTGATCGCATTCACCAATGACAGTAGACGCATCAACTTCATTCGTTGGTCCTACATCTAAAATTCTTATTTTAGTCATAAAAAAAATAAGAAATAAAAAAAAATACTTCATTCGTTGGTCCTACATCTAAAATTCTTATTTTAGTCATAAAAAAAATAAGAAATAAAAAAAAACTTAATTGAGGACTTGAATCCGAAAGTACGTACCTTCTGATGCGCCTACTTCAGCTGAATCGATTCTAGTAGTTGGTCCTGTAGTAGCGGTCGGATCCGGAGCTGACAGTATATCGGAGATGCGCTGATGTTCATCTTCAGAAATATCAAGATTGAAATCATGTTCGTTGAAATCTCCAATACCCATATCATGGGTAAGTTCTTGATCTCTCGGTTCATTGGCAGGAATGTCTGTTAAATAGAAGGATTCGTCAATAAATATACAAGAGTATGAAGGGATTAAAGCAAATAAAATTAAGATTACCTTTAGTGAGAGTTACGGGATCAGAAACGCTACTACTCGCACCTACCTCCTTTAGTTTAACTAAAAGAAGATAAAGCGCACAAGTTAGTAGGAGAGGAACATATTCCGATTCACTTATCTCCCGAAAGTACCCTACAAATAAAGAAGCATTTGTACCTGTCTCAGTGGTGGGCGAGGTCGGTACAGTAGCTGGAGGAATAGTGGCACCCAAGCTGATGGATTCTTCACCCATCGCTCTATGTACTTGTTGAGTGAAACTAGATTCATCAACATCCATTAAACCAGGAGAAGAAGGCTCAGGTAGGATTTCTCCTTCTTCTTCTGGGTCCACTGCAACAGCAAAAGAATAAATGAGATTCTATATTTGAAGATAAAAAAAAGAAGATAAGAATGAGATCTTACCTCCCTCGTCAACCGGAATATCCTGGGTAGACTCCTCTTCGAACAATGGGGAAAGTTTACGTTGTCGATGGGCCGTCTTCTTAATCCTCTTCGATACACGAGTATCTCGAGGAACTTCAGAACTCTCGTGATGAAATTTGGTGCGCAGTTCAGACCCTTGAACAGGTCAGGATTGAGCCTCGGAAGAAGCAGGAGATCGGGACCTCTTCCTACCAACAAGTGGGGTGACATCTTCCTCTTCCTCTTCTTCTTCTTCTTCTTCTTCTTCTTCTTCAAAGGCAGACCATCTGACAGTCATTTTATTAGAAGAAGATAAGGGAATATTCTTCTCTTTTATTTGAATACCCTTAGAAGGAGCACCGGGTGATCGGGGTGAAGAAGCTCGACGAGTCCTGTGAGCCACGGGAGAAAGAGGAACATCAGCCCCTGCTTTACCTCTGGTTTCATCCTCCTCACTGGATGTTTCGAAGTCATCACTCTCTTCAGAATCAGCTGCTTGTTTTCCTTTGCGGGAAGATGTAGCGGACTCCTTTCCTTTTCTGGAAGATATAACTCTCCGAACCACAGCTTCTGATTCTAGTTCGGAAATCTTCTTCTTCGTAACATGAGTGTTGGCAGCTAAAATCCACCGACAGTAGAGAAAAGTCAAATGAAGATTAGGCTCAGCGACGGGCAAACTAAATTGAGATTCGGTATAGCCAGCAACATTCTAGAACCAGGCTCGTACTCCATCGATAAGGCCTCCGCAGGTTATCAACCATTTATTGGGATTCCCGACATATAATTGATCGTAGCCGAATTGTCGCGCAAATCGGCAAGGAAAATAAGGCTCGATCCTGCATAGGTTCCTCGACCGGAAAACATTATAACCTGGTCGAATATTCATAAGCCAATGGAAACTACCCATGTCGAGAGAAGTCTTGTTGGTCCCAGGCATTTCCTCATCAATGAGCGTATATTATATGCACCAGAAAATCGAGGGAAACATTTATAAAATTCCCAGCACTTAGCATTCTTAAACTGCCTCACCCTGTCAGGCCATTGTCGAGAGGGATTCAGCCATTTACATCCTTCCAAAAGCTACAACAAAGGAATTTCTGGATCAGACACGTCAGGTGCTGACATCATGTCCGTTCGATGGAGGACCAACCACACCATTAAATATGTGTATGGCAATTCAACGCCCGACAAGGGAATCTTAGTCGAAGGCTCAGCATCCACTTTTGTAAAGGTGTTAGCCAGGTTACGCAAACCGCTGTGGATGTCAGCAATCATGGCGGAGAGTAAAGATAACCTACCTCCGATGGCTAATTGTACGGCGGGAAAGAGAACCTTGAGAGGAAGCGCCTCAGAAGACTGATGCGGCACTACACATTTCTTTAGCCATATAGCCAGATAGCCGGAAAGGAGGGTCTCAGACCTCATTCTCTTTGTGGATTGCCACAAGAAAGTACTGAATTTTGTGCCCCTAAGAAAGCCACCTTGGGATGACTCGGTTCTATAATACTGAGCATTAATCTTTGTGATTAGCTTATTAACATCAGAAGGGGTCAGAATAGGTGATTCGCAGACAGCTTCACCGGTCGGGCTCTCGAGATTCTGGAATAAGTAGTCGGCGAACTGCTTTAGACTGACCCGAGCTGCCTTTTTACTCTTCACCTCGATTCTGGCTATCGCTAATAAGCAGGAGAGCTAGCCTTCTTCATCTTCATAAGTTGACGATTGTTGGGAAAATATTCTTGATAAGGAGTATTCCCCAATGGCAATCCAGATACTTTCATCATTTCGTGGAGCAGAAGCCCTAACTCCCCATACTTGGTAAAAAATGTATTGGTCTCTGGATTATAAGACTCGAAAAATACGAGAAAATGATCTACACTTACTGGGAGACCATGCATGCTAGCTCTGATTGGGGCATGTAATCCCAAGTTCGTCAATTCCTGGCCCCAACGATTGAGTACATAATTGGTCATCCTAGACCACCATTTGTCTGGGAGTGAATGAACCCATCCATAACATCTGAATCTCGGAAGGGGGAATTCTCTGCCAATCCGAGCGAGCCTATTCTTCACCGTGTTAGCTTTTATCATCAGTTCATTCTGAGGCCCACTATCTGGTCCAAGTATCCCCGGGTGAAGACCACGAATAGTATGCCTACCACTGGAGCCAGGAGCGCTAATATCCTTACCAATGAACCCGCAATGAATGCGTTCATGGTCATCTGTCAAGTTCCACGACATTTTCCTCGAAACGGCCAAATTCCTTAATTGCAGAATGGAATACTGTCGAGGGAATGGGGGAAGGAATAGAAAATTACCTTCGTGTTCGTTCAACCAAATTTCGGGACCACGGCAAAGATTATCCGGATCTTCAATCGAATCCCCGAACAAATAATCATGCTTCTTTAACGGTTCGGTGGAATCTTGAATGGGAGTTAGGGGTGAGTCGGTCAGCAAAGCACGCAGAGTGCGACGACTTCCTTCACGAATCAATTCAGGAACGCTATCGTCACAACCCTCACTAAACTGACGGGCTTCTCTAATCAGAAAATCGCCGTTGAAGGAGGCATGAAGAATACCACTCTGGCCTGGGTCTTCTCTATCAGAAAAGACCACAGAAGGAAAAGGGACTGCAGAGAAAAATTGAAAAAAAATAGTTGAATAAAAGAGGCTAACAAAGCAAAACCCCTGCTCTAAGTAGCCGCGGTGGTATTCATTATCGCACGTTACATCGACAGTGTATGCTGCCGCGCTCAGCCGCAGCAATACGTGCTGCCGCAGTAACTGAACAGCAACTCCAGGCTTCAAAGAGCCGTGAGTTTGAGCCAAACTCATGTTTTGGCTGTGGTACACATCTTGATTAAACAAGATATATATTTTGCAGCGTCAATCCCCTCAGAGGAGGATGTCAACTCTTCCCGGATGCCCCTCAAAGGGGGCAAGCGAGGTTATACGAGCAAAAAAGCAGTAATTTTGAATGGAGGAAAAGTTGAAAAATCACCTCCAAACGAAGTGGCAGCGGCCTCCGTTTCCTCCGACGCCTGGGCTACAGATTTGCCCTTGGGAACTCTGGATCTCTTGGGTGACATGGTTTCTGACCTAGAAAACACAAAAAAGGTTAGGGTTTTCGAGTAAAATTCCAAATACAAAACCAAGATGAACCCTAGATACATGAGGGGTGTGCTATCCTACCAGAAAACGAAGAGGAGCAAGCTTAAAAAGTTGAAGAATCAACAGAAGATTGGAAACCAAGAGGAGCAGTCGAAACCCTAGGTTTTGTTGGAATAAAATCACTCAAATCCGAAGAGATGGGGAAGAGGAAAGCCAGAAAAATCCTTTTATAGGATATTTGAGGAGGTTTCAAACGCAAGAAAGCGGGGAAGAATGACCCGAGAAGGCCCAAAGTCGGTCTTATAAACCCGACTGGCCGAAGCGGTGCGCCGCACTCGATACTGTCGTGCTCGAGCATGACAGTCTATGCTGACGCGCTCGAGCGCGGCAGTCCACACTGTCGCGGTCGTTGATAGTGTCATGTTAGCGTACCACGGTCCACTCTGACGCGTAGGAGCACCATGCATACGCGATGATCCCTTGGGTACATACATTTCCCACTGTATTTGGAATACATACCCGAACACTCCGATGAGTATACGAGTATAAACTGCATCTTCTTACACCTCCCAACGGGTATATGAGGTTAAACTATTGCCCAAACACTCCGATGAGTATATGAGTATAAACTACATCTCCTTAAAACTCCCAACGGTTCTAATTCAAGACTTCGACAACGGCCACGCGATAAACGCAGCACCGGAGGAATTTTAGCTATTCTACAAAGCACTGAATGGGCTAAAAGACGAAGAAGTCTAGAATTAAAGCCATTTATAGACCATCTTACGCAACTTCCTCAACAAAGTACTGAAGAAATTGTAAGAAAAACTTATCATATCCAAAGTGTCCCAGACTCCTCTCCAAAATGGTGAGTCTGAGATACTTTGGAGGGGATATCTATAGGCATCAAAAAATACTTACAGACATCCAAATATCACTCAAGGCAAAGAGAAGACGATAAACGTCATTCTCTTAATCAGAGGGGATCATTCAAAGGAAGCGAGACAACATGGAAGAACAATGTACACACCAACAGGCAGTACATGGCGACGCGACTGAGACACGGTAGTACATGGTGCCGCGGCTAAGGCGCGGCAGCCCATGGTGCCGCGGCTAAGGCGCGGTAGCCCATGGTGCCGCGGCTAAGGCGCGGCAGCCCATGGTGCCGCGACTAAGGCGCGACCGGTGGTTACAAGGCAGTTATATGATGATTTTTTGAAGCCCACGTAGCGGCATATCAGAAATAGAACGTGTGCTGATGTGGACAAGCAGTTAAACCATGAAAAAGGTGGTTAAAGGTCGTGGGAGAACGGTTTCAAGCACGAGAGAACGTGGGTGTAACTGCCCCTTTAGCCGCGGCAGCCCACACTGCCGCGCCAATAGCCGCGACAGTGTTGACTGACGCGGCCAAAGAACATTTGTTTGGTCAGTTATCTCGCCCCCATTTCCACTGTTATGCACTGCTACCCCTATAAATACCTCCCTAGACACGAAATAAAGGACAGAGAGCAGATTAGAGCAGAAGAGGCTTGAGCTTTTGGTGATTTTGAGGAAGAAAGAGAGAATTTTCACCCTTTGACAAGCATCATTTGGTGATTCCTAGAGATCTAAGCTCAGACTTGATCTTTGGAAGAGTGAATATCTTACATCGATAAGATACTTGCTTTCAAATCCCTATTTCGATAAACGAAGGAAGGATCCCTAAACACACTCACGATCTGTGAATCGGTGGTCCATGAGCCAAAGCACTCACGGCACAGGCAAAGTCCCACAAAAGCAGGAGTTGATAAACAATTTCTGTGTTATTTTCTCGAGAGTTGTAATTTTTGTTTATTTTCATTGTAATTTTCTGTAAACGACTGAAGTTTTAATAGAATCGACAATGGAAACAACTTTCGCTGAAAACAGATGTCACCTGTTTTAGTTAAGGATCGTGAATACATGTCTAAAGTTCCATATGCTAGTGATGTGGGTAGCTTAATGTATACTATAGTGTGTACAAGGCCAGATTTATCACAGACCATGAGCATGGTATCTAGGTACATGCACGAATCTGGGAAGGGTCATTGGGAGGCCGTTGTTGGCCTTTTTGTTTTGATGATGTTTTAACAAATAATTTAGAACTAATATTATTTAACTAATGTTTGTGTTTTCTTATTTATTCTAGGCAAACAATGTGTTGGAGGTTGGATGGAATTACACCATAACGATCATATCCAATAGAGGTTGGCAGAATATTGGAGTGAAGCAATGCAATTTAAGTTAAAGGTTTAAGTTTAAAATTCATCCAAGTTTATCAAGTCGAGCCATATTGAAGATCAAGATAGCTTGGGTAATTTAGTTTTAGGTTTATACTTGTGTGTAGATACTTCAAGCTCAATCACACACACACACATACAAGTTTTGGTTTTATATATATAGTTATATATATACATGTTTTGGTTTGATAGTTTTCAAGTTTAAATATGAAACAATTGAATAAAATTAGAAAATACATTTTTGTTTCATGTTTGTATATGCATATATATGATTTCATCTTTAACAAGTTTAAATTTAATGAAATCATATATGTTGTTTGAATTTTTGCATAATATTGAGTTTTTGGTTTATTAACTTAACAATAATAGTTTATATCTTTTATCAAGTCTATAAAATCATTTTATAAAGTTTTAAAAGCTTGTTGAAGTCAAAATGACAAAAACAAGTGTTTTGTATTTTCATGTTTTTGGAAATTTTTGCAAAATAATAAGTTTTCACTATTGGGAAGTGCAATTCTAAAAATTCTTTTTGTAACATGTTTATTATCATGTTTATAAATATTTTCCAAAGTTTTATAATTTTTATAATTTTTATAATTTATTTGCTATTTTTAAAGGTACTTTAAAAATCAGATTTTTAGTATGAACAGTGCATGTACATGTTTTTAAGTCAACTTATAACACCTGTCAAGTCAACTTATGTTCTCTTCCAGAATGATCAAAATTTTCTCTATCAAGTCGACTTATCAGTCATGACAAGTCGACTTATGGCATGTTGACTTATAGTCTTTTATAAATCGACTTATTGTTAGACCCTAGAAGGGGGGGGGGGGCGATAGGGTGGGTGGGGGTGATAGAGTCTTATGGGGTAATCTATCCGATTTTTATGCGATTAAAACTAATGAAAGTTATCCTAGCAGTGGTGAAATCAAGCATGTATATGTAGCTAGGATAAGCAATATGAATAACAAATATATGCCTAACAAGAGATATACGGCAATGTATGAGCAAGGAATATCAAACAAGCCAAGGGTAACGATCTTAAATAAGATAAGTGGATGATATATGATATGAGCAATGCACAATGCGATATAGATTGAAGCATAAATAGTGGAATGAACGCACCAGCAGCCACTCAACAAAGCAATATGATACGGAGTTTCGACCTTCCGTCTACGTCTCGCGCTCGCCACACATATCGCACTCCCGGGGAGAAATCGTACAAAATGCGGTTTGGAAGCGGAAGCTTTTCTACATCACTCGGTTTTCTAGGGGCTAACAAAAACTACAAGCTCACACTCTTGCCAAGCACTCTACACCCACTAAAGTGTTGGACCTAGCATGTTCGCCTCAAGTGGCTCGGTTAGCAATCGTGCCTAGGGGGCAGGTAACGCGACACTGACACCTCTTGGGACGATCCCGATAACTCACCAACATTCTGGCACCCTTACGGTGTAAAGTGTATTAACAAAGATGATTCTGCATGATAATGCACAAATTAACAAATGATTGTTCTTTAAGACAGAAGGGTCGATGATGGAAGCAGAGGTGAGAACTCAATTAGCACAACTCATTAGTCAGAACACACCGCCAAATTATACTATGAATGGCAAGTACAGTAAGGCTCAAAGGTTGTGTGTGAAAAGAGTATAATCAAAAAACTAAACTCAAAGTAGTTCTAGGCTTAATAACAAATGATAATTTTCCAAATTATAAAAGAGCATAGAAATGAGTTTAGAAAACTTCTCAATATATAAGAGTGGAGGGAGAAGAGTTGGATGCAAACCAATTAGATGATACTCCTAAGCTCTATGTTGAATTGATACTAAAACGGAAACACTCAATGCTTAAAGCTGCTTAAAACAGAATTAAACAAACATAAAAAGTTTAAACGCTTGGTTAAACCTTTTAAACATTCTGCTTGGTTTAGATAGGAGAGGTAAATGCAATTGGGGTATTATAAAATCAAGACACACCAAACCCAAGGAAAAGACAAAACAACCGCAGATAAACTCAGGAAAATGCCTATTAGGAGCAACGGAATCTTTGTGGTCGAATACCGAGGAAAATTCGTCGGTCGACCGACGGAGAGCAAAAACATGAAGAAACAGTTCTGGACTATCGTCGGTCGACTGGTGCGGTCGACCGATGGAGCTTTCGGTCGACCGACCAACTCTCTGTCACCCAGTGATGAAAGATCAAATGATCGGTCGACCGGTGCGGTCGACCGAAAACTGATATATGAAAATCTGATTTGCTGATTTTAAAATGCTGTTTAAAAATATCAAATAAATTCCAAAAAATATAAAACTTTGGGGAATGATTGTAGACATGATAATAAACATGCTACAGCGAATGGTTATCAGAAAGGACTTTCCAAATGTAAAATATCATCATTTTGCAAGAAGGTCCAAAACACAAAAATATAAACACATGAGTTTTGACATTTTAGCTAAACCATGTTTTGAAACAATGCAAAATGATTTTATAGACTTAATAGAAGATGTAAACTATTGTTATAAAGTCTATAAATAGTGAATATAGTATTTTATCAAAATACACATATAATACACTAAAACATGATTTCATGGAACTAAATAAAATTGATATTGATGAAATCATATAAATGTATTAAGTATGAAACAAAAATATGTTTTCCAATTGTATTCAATTGTTTCATAGTAAAACTTGAAAACTATCAAACCAAAACATATATGTATATATATAACTATATATATACATGGAAACCAATAAATGTGTGTGTGTATGATATTGAGCTTAAAGTACCAACACACATAATATAAACTCCTAAACTAAATTACCCAAGCAATCTTGATCTTCAATTAAGCTTGACTTGGTACACTTGCGGATGAAGCTTGAACTTGATCTTTAACTTGAATAGTATAGGCTTCAACCCGACATTCCGCCAACCTCCTTTGGATATCATCATTGAAGCGCAATCCATCCAACCTCCAACAACGTTGTTTGTCTACAATACATAGGAAAACACAAACACTAGACAAAGAACATTAGTAGTAAATTGTTTGTAAATCATCATCAAAACAAGAAGGCCAACACTTATGTCTTGTTTTCTAGTTGTTGTTTTCATCTCTTAAGTCGACTTATACTTTATACGAGTCGACTTGTGTCAAGTCAACTTATAAATCTGACCGTTGTACAATAATGACTATTTCTAGATTTTGTGTATTTTAATGTTTTAATGGGTTTTTGGGGTTTTTTGGGCTGGTTTCTTCTACCCTATATATACCCCATTGTCATAACTATTTTGTATAACCAAAAAAGTTTTTAAACAAGTCTTAACAAGGGTTTAAATTTTGGTTTAAGTTTGTTTAAGAATCTTTTAAGCATTTTACAAGTTTGGTTTTGTGAAGAGAATTTCACAAGAGCTTGAGGAGATTATCCTTTGGTGTTTGAGCATTCAACTCATCTCCCTCTCTCTCTTGTTATTTATTGGAGAAGTTTTCTAAACTCTTTTCTAGCTATTTATTTGTTTTGATAATAATTTCTATTAGCTAGAATTACATTGAGTTTAGTTTTGATTTATCTCTTTGTTACACACACCCACATTGAGCTTTTAGTATTTTTATACATAATATATTTGGGGTTGTGAGTTTGTAACATCGAGTTGAAATCAATTAAGTTCTCACCTTGTTTAGAGAACAATCATTTGTTGTAGAGCTTAATTGTGAGGTTTCACTTTGTATTGCACAAATACACCAAGAGGAGTGTAGAGGTGAGAGACGTGGTCGGTCCCAAGAGGAGTGAGGTCGGTGATAATGCCTAGAGGTAGGTCGTAATTCCGAGTACTTGAGGGAGACACGTGAGAGGCCAACACTTAAGGTGGGATTTATGTAGTTACATTGTGAGTGATTGTGAACGTTGATGGGTGAGCGTTGAAAACCGATATTGCATGGTATAAACATTTTCGGGTGAGCGTCGAAAACTCGGTGTGATAGTGGATTTTCCCCCGGGAGTGGGGAGCGGAGACGTAGGACGAAAGGTCCAAACTCCATGATCATTTGCTTGTGTTTGAGTTTGTCATTGGCGCATTTACTTTTGTATTTATCTTATATCGCCATTATCTATTACTCTTTGTGTATATTGTCCTATCATATTTGTAGTTTGTTTATTTTACCATTTGTTTATATTGCTTATCATTGCATATAATTATTGCATATCTTATTTGTTAGAATAACTTGTTAATAAATTTTAAATTAACATAAATCAGATTAGATTAGCATAAGACCCTATTCACCCCCTCTCTAGGGTTCTTTCCTAGTGGCATTAGGGTCTAATAGCCTTGAAGTGGATCTTACGGTATATCAAAGGTACCATGGATGTTAGTTTGGTATTTGAGAAGAATGGGAGAAATGAGCAGGATTGTGTTGGATATGTGGATTCGGATTATGCTAGGGATTTTGACAAGCGCCAATCTACTACTAGATATGTGTTTACACTAGAAGGAGCACCAGTGTGTTAGAGATGTACACTTCAGTCTACAGTGACTCTTTCCACTATGGAGGCAGAGTATATGACATTGACTGAAGCTATGAAAGAAGCTTTGTGGTTGCAGGGGTTAGTGGATAACTTGGGGATTGCACAAGGTACCATTAGGGTAAAATGTGATAGCATGCCAACTATCTATTTGATAAAGAACCAGGTGTATCATGCCCAAACAAAGCACATTGATGTCAGGTTTCATTTTGTACGAGATGTCTTGGATGATGGAGACATTATATTAGAGAAGATCCACATAAAGAACAATCCGGGGGATATGTTGACCAAAGTTATCACTGGGGTAAATTTTGGTTATTGTTTGGAGTTGTTGAACATTCTTCGTTGTTGAGGGCCTTTGGAGGCAATTTAGATGAACTGCGTGAGGCTTGATTCCTTGGGCAAGAGGATACATAGGCAGTCAGTTTGATGCAGCCAATTTGATGAATTGATATCAACACGGTGGAGATCCTTGTTAGAGTTCTCATTTGGGTTCCTAACTTGTTATGGATTGAGTCAGTTGTTGTGGATTGACTCCACTTTGTACTGGACGCATCAAGTGAGATGATTGGTATTGAGGTCGGCTTAGTTTTTGGGAAAAAATTTGTCGAGGTGGAGATTTGCAGAAATGGCGAAGAAGATCAGAAAATTTGGGGTGCACATGACTAACCACGGGTCGGTTGACCGAAGTGCATAGGTCGGTCGACTGACAGACTGTGAAATTACAGGGTGAGAAACCCTGTCGCTAGCTGGTCGACCGAACATACATGTTCGATTGACCGAAAAGGTGCACGATTACAGGGTTTGGATTTTTGCGTCTGGTTGGTCGACCGATCATGTATGTACGGTCAACCGAAGGTATGCTGGGTTACAGGGTAGAGTTTCGACCTTCTGACCGGTCGACCGAAACATCATGTCCGGTCGACCACGATGCGGTTTGGGCCCAGATTCGTTTTCCTGACCTGTTTTGGATTCCTATTTGATATAAATAGGAACATAACGTTTTCTAGGGTAGGTGACAGATTAAGAGCTGAGATTTGAGCATTGTTTTGAGCACTTAGAAAGGGAGAATTTGTGAGGGATTTGAGAGTTTTGTTTGAGGGTTATTTTGTGAGATTATTGAGTGATTGTAAACCCTATTTGTACTCTCTCTATTAATAAAATCTTTCTCCTCCTTACCCCGTAGACGTAGGCACATTGCCAAACCACGTAAAATTTGGTGTCTTGTTGTGTGGTGCTTATGTTTGGCTGTTGATTTGTTCTCCTATCTTGTTCGTGTCCTTCGATTCCGCTTTGCACATCAAATGAGATGTTGCTCGAAAAATATTATTAAACTGTGGGTCATGTTGTAATACTTGTTAAAAATGAGATGTTGCTTGATGATGCATAAGGGTATTTTGGAAAGCTATTGAAGATGCAACTTTAACTGAACAAGGTCTTTATTTCAAAATTTAAGAGCAGACTAACAAAAGAAAAGATTTTCTATAAAGAGTGTTTAACTTATGAATGGTGGTATTCTTGGAATCTCATCATGAACGCATCATCGATCTCAATATGTGAAGCATTAGAAGAGACTCATGACAGCTAGTTCCATTGAGTATTGTTTGAGAGTTGACACTTCCACAAATACCACATACATACCCTTTTCTCGCACCAGCTAAAGCTAACAACCATGCTTGTGTATCTAGCTCAGGTTGTGATGAAATATCATCCCCACAATTTTCCCAAATTCTTTGACATATGCTTCCTACAAAAGCCATTAATGTAAACGAGCATATAAAAATATTTAAATTTACAACTAATTAAAAAGTAGATACATGTGTATGAATTATTTTAGCGCATCAAAGTCATTACATGCAGAAGTAAGAACAAGCATTAGGATCATAGTGAGATCCTTTACTGAATCATTCATTAAAAGTTATTAGTGAAGGTATCGAACAAATTATAAGGAATAACTTCAGACTGAGTAAGAACTTAAGGATATTTTGTTTACTAGATAATGTCTGGTTTTTGATATGTTTCATAAAGTTACATTTGGAAAATGAATAAAATTCAGTTCATTTACCCAAAAAAAAAAAAAGAACTTAAGGACATAGCAACATAGAAAAAGCAAAATAATTCTTGACTTCATTAAATTCATTCTTGTTATATATGGATGTGTCCAACAATGGGCACACAAGAACTTTTTAGAAAATAGGCCATAAATGGAAGCTATAGTTTTATGATGTCCAGTCATACTAAAATAACCCAAATATGAGTGAATCAAGACAATCAAAGCATTCTCAAATCCCTTCCCCCAACATCTCTAATTCTGAGTGGCTTGCAAACTTGACCAATGCAATAAAATAGAAATAAGAAGCACACCCGGCCCCCACACACACCCCCACACGCAAATAGCTTTAAAATCAAGGTATTTGTATAATAGAAGAATTGCCAGAAATATGCAATCCATCACATAAGTTTGGTACTTTTAGTTTATTTTCAAAATATGAACATAATGAAGTTATAGATGCAAAAAAATCAAATCAGGTCGCAAGAGATTCAAACTGTGAATATAATGGAGAATAACACCAAATTAGAATGTAGGCAATTAATACAAAGCTGTACGGTCAATATCAACAGATCGAGTAACCATCTTTCGTGGTACTTACACTAACAGATTTAGCTCTCAGAAAAAAAAAGATATCCGTCCTCTTGGATTTGTGTGTCCTATCAAATTAAAACTTGTTTCAGTGTGGGATTTCTATCTAATTCAACGACCTGCACAAAATTAAGGTAATAAATAAAAAGTATGATTTTAGACTCACTTTATAATTTATCAAGACAATATTTTAACTACACTAACCATCGGCTTCTTCTTCACATTAAGACTAACAATGGCTATTTGGCAGGTAATAAAATACTTATTACTTGTCACCCTCAATTGTCAACAATGCATTGAAGGATTCCCCTCGGAGCCATTTTCTTCGGCTACATATGTAATTTGTTTTTTAATATTTATAGGAAAGAGCATAGTAAATCACACAAAATATTAATACCAATATTAATAGCACTATGTCCAAAATGCACTGAAGGAAACTCCTCTATGCTACTTCTCATCATCGATCAGAGCACTATTTCTTGAATTCTCGCCGATCCTGCTACTTCTCATCATTGCAGCACTAGGTCCAAAATGATCATCAATCACACAATTAACTTTGCTTGTATTTTGTTTCCATTTGCCCCGACCTCTACCCCTAGTTGGCGTGGTGAGAGAGCACAAATGTTAACCTGAAGCAAGTAGAATATATCATTTTGGCAACATTCATGCATTTATATTTGCACGAAAAGTTAGGCTACATTATCTAAGTGAATTTTTCTCTCCCTCTCTCTTCCTTTATGTGACACTGTAGCTCCTTCCCAAAGCATAAAATCAAGTTATATCTGATTTGGCATTTTCTTTCAGATTATTGACTAATCATACTTTAGTCTATCACTCAATGTGTTTGCTTTAGAGATTAATGAATGAATATCAACTATATGTTAGTTTTTTATATATGGAGAATGCTTAATTCAGAACATTACAGAGCTTAAATAGACTACTAAACTTGGCTAACTAACTCCACTATCCACGACTAATAATGCCTAAGATAGTGGCTTACAAACTGACTCAAACAAAAAACATAAATAATCACCTAACAATTAGCTAAAAAACAGCAACAGAATTGACAAAGTCTACCTAAGAAATAGCTATGTATTTCTGACTTATTCAGCCTAAATACATGGACTGCAGAAGCTTGAATTATATTGCAACACCTCCTCTTAATTCAAGCTCGTACATGCCTATCTTCTCCAAAAAAAACTGATGCTTGACTTGAGTTAAGGCCTTTGTAAACAAATCAGCGTGTTGATCATTTGTGCCATAGAATCTCAAAACCAATTTCTCCTCAGACACAAGCTTCCTTATGAAGTGATGCTGAACTTCTATATGCTTGGTCCTTGCATTGAATGCAGGATTCTTGGTCATCGCTATTGCCGACTTGTTATCACACCAAAGCTCTATTGCGCCTTCCTGCTCACAGCACAAGTCTTTTAGCAGTTTTCTTAACCAAATGGCTTGCATTGCTGCTGCACCAGCAGCTACATATTCTGCTTCAGATGAGGATAGAGCTACTGTGTCCTGCTTCTTGGAGCTCCATGTGATAGCTCCTGAGCCAAGACTAAACACTGATCCTGATGTACTCTTCCTGTCATCCAAGCAACCAGCCCAGTCACTGTCAGTGTACCCAATTAACTTGAAATTTTCAACACTTTCATAAAGAATTCCAAGCTTAATTGAGCCTGCCACATATTTCAGAATCCTTCTTGCTGCTCCAAGATGCTGCTTAGTTGGAGAATGCATGTAGCGTGACACTATACTCACACTATGGGCTATGTCAGGCCTTGTGTGTGTGAGATAGTTCAAACCACCAACTAAGCTTCTGAAAATCTTCTCATCTGCTTTCTCAGTACCATCCTCTCTCTGGAGCTTCTCATTTGTGTTCATGGGAGTTCTGGTTGCTTCACACTTCTCCATTGAGAACTTCTTTAGCAAGTCCTCTGCATACTTCCTCTGGCACAGAAATATCCCATCTTCACCTTGCTTTACCTCCAGACCCAAGAAGTACTGAAGTAATCCTAGGTCTGTCATTTCAAATTTCTCCATCATTGCTACTTTAAACTCACTTAGCAACTTTTGAGAAGAGCTGAAATAAATAATGTCGTCCACATAGAGACAGACAACAATGAAGTCATCCATGCCTTGCTTCTTCACATAGAGAGTTGGCTCATTTTCACTTCTCTCAAACTGATTTTGAGTAAAGAATGAGTCAATCTTGCTGTACCAGGCTCTTGGAGCTTGTTTCAGTCCATAAAGTACCTTTTGCAGCTTATAAACCTTGCCTTCTTCACCTTTTCTGACAAAGCCGAGTGGTTGCTCTACAAAAACCTCTTCTTGCAAGTCTCCATTAAGGAATGCAGACTTTACATCCAGCTGAAACACTTCCAGTTTCCACTGAGCAGCCAAAGCTAGCACCACTCTCACAGTTTCAAACCTTGCCACTGGTGAAAATGTTTCCTCAAAATCAATCCCTTCTTGTTGTGCATACCCTTTAGCTACAAGCCTTGCCTTGTACTTTTGAATGCTCCCATCAGTGTTGAACTTGGTTCTGAACACCCATTTCAGTCCAATGGCATTCTTCCATTCAGGAAGATTTACCAACTTCTAAGTCTCATTCTTCTCAATGGACCTGATCTCCTCTCTCATTGCATTCTGCCACTCAACTTCTTTCTCAGCTTCCTCAAAGCAGACAGGATCTGTGGCCATTAATGCAAAATCACAATTTTCATACAAGTCAGTTAATGACCTGTATCTCCTTGGAGCTGAATCACTTGATGAGCCTGATAATGATGAGCTAGAAGGAGACAATGAGCCCTGACCGGATGATAATGATGGTGTTGAAGGAGGACTTGGAGTATGATCATTCTCTGGCACATTTGAATCCTCCTCTGAACCATCAAAGCAGACTGATTTCTGCTGAACATTTTTGTTGACTTCACTTTCCTCCCAATTCCACCCTGCATCTTCATCAAATACAACATTTCTACTGATAATTATCTTGCCAGTCAGTGGGTTATACAGTCTATATGCCTTTGATTGAGTAGCATAGCCAATAAATATACATTTCACTGACTTATTATCTAGCTTAGACCTCAAATCAACCAATGCATAAGCTGTACAACCAAAAATTCTCAAATGACTTACAGAAGGTTTCTTTCCTCTCCAAGCCTCTAGTGGTGTTCTGTTCAAGACTGCCTTTGTGGGAGAGACATTGGGAATGTACACAGCTGTTGCTACAGCTTCACACCAGAACTTGTTTGGCACATCCCTAGCTTTGAGCATACTCCTTGCCATTTCAACCACTATCCTGTTCTTCCTCTCAGCTACTCCGTTTTGCTCAGGAGTATAAGGTGCAGTCAGCTCTCTTCTTATGCCATGCTCCTCACAGAATGTGATGAACTCATTTGACAAGAATTCACCACCCCTATCTGTTCTTAATGCTTTTATAAACAAACCAGACTGTTTTTCAACCATAGCCTTAAAAATCTTAAAACAATCAAACGCTTCAGATTTAGCTTTAAGAAAATAAACCCAGCTCATTCTACTGTAATCATCTGTAATGAGCAAGAAGTACTTACTTCCACCTAGTGAAACTGTCTTCATTGGGACACATAAATCTGCATGGACAAGTTCAAGGCATTCACTTGATCTCCAGGCTTTTCCACTTGGAAATGATCCTCTTGATTGCTTCCCATAGATGCAACCTTCACACAGCTCAAGCTCTCCAGTTTTAGGCAATCCAAGCACCATGTCTTTGGACTGCAGCAACTTCAGTCCTTGCATATGTAGATGACCATACCTTAGGTGCCATAGCTTGGCATCTTCATCCCCCTTGACAGTCAAGGCTCTGCTCACGTGGCCTGACAAATCTAGAGGAAACATTCTGTTTCTTCTCATTGGGATCTTCACAACAACTTCTTTGGTCTTCTTGTCACAGATAAGACAAGATTCATTTTCAAACAGCACATGATAGCCAGAGTTGAGGAGTTGACCAACACTAAGGAGATTGTGAGCTAATTTTGGCACATACTGCACATCACATAGGAGCTTGGTGTTACCTTGCTCAGTTGTGATTGCAATCGTGCCCCTGCCTTCTACTTCAAGCTGTTTTCCATCACCCAGTCTGACTTTGCTCTTTGCTGTCTCATCCAGCTCTCTGAACATTGATTTGGCACTTGACATGTGGTTTGAGCACCCACTGTCAACATACCAGATGCCACATCCTGCATCATTGCTTGATGCATTCTGTGCCAAGAACAATTTTTCTTCTTGCTCTACAAAGTTAGACTTTTGCTTACCTTTCTGTTCATCCTCCTCTTTCTTCCAACAGCTGGCTTCTTTATGCCCTGGCTTCTTGCAATAGTAGCATTTGAGAGGACTTTTGTAATTTTGAGAAGACTGATCTCTTCCCTCATTACTTTGTCCCCTTCCACGGCCTCTTCCTCTTGAGCCTCCCTTGCCTCTACCTCTGCCTGAATTCTGTTGAAATCTTTCTTTGCTTGAAGACTCTCCTTTTGCTTGGAAAGCCTTCTCTTCTTTCTTGTCATCTCCTCTGGCCTGTCTCTCTTCATGTGCTTAAAGAGATCCCGTAAGTTCATCAAACGTGTAGGTCTCCATATCCTTGGATTCCTCAATTGCTGTTACAACATAATCAAACTTCTTTGTAAGGCTTCTTAATACCTTACTCACAACTTGCTGAGTTTTGACCTCCTCTCCATATGACCTCATCTGTTGCACAGTACTAGAGACTCTTGAGAGGTACTCTTGAACTGTCGCTTTGTCCTTCATTTGAGAAGTTCCGAACTCCCTTCTCAAGGATTGCAATCTGACAGCAATAACCTTCTTGTCTCCCATATACTCTTGCTTAAGAGTACTCCATGCTTCTTTTGCTGTAGAAGCTGCTGCAATGCGTGGAAACACTTCTTCATCAAGTGCCTGTTGAATGATGAAAAGTGCTTTGGCATCTTTCTTTCTTTTCTCCCTCAACTCCTGGTCTGGCTCCTCAGTTCCATTATCTTCAAAGCCACTCTCAACAGTATTCCACAGCTCTTGAGATCTGAAGAGAGTCTTCATTTTTAGGCTCCAAAAATGATAATTCACGCCTTTGAAGATAGGCAACTGATTTAGTGAATTCACATTCCCATTGTTGTTCTGCATGATGAATGATTCACTAACAAACTCGTGTAGCTATGTATTTCTGACTTATTCAGCCTAAATACGTGGACTGCAGAAGCTTGAATTATATTGCAACACTATAGTAGGAGGAAATTTTAGTTCTATGACAGTGGAAGGTCAACTTTGCCTCCTTATCTGCTTATTTTCGATTTTGTCGTATTCTAAAATGTGCATGTACACCCAAAGAAATGTACATACTATAAGGCTTGCTCGTGTATGGAACAGATAAACATTGCCGATTTTTCGATTTTCTGAAAAAGAGAAAAGATGGAACTGATAATGGTAGGTTGTGATGATGTCGAGTCTGATAACAAATTGCAATGTAATGGATTGCATCTCTTGTAATTTAAGGTAACGGATTGCAGATAAAGTGATATATAAAACTATTGTTCAGTCAAAAGAGAGCAAAACATAATCTTGAAATTGGGCAATAGACATATATCTAAATGAAATATACACAGCCATATCGTTATATGATTATATCTATACTTTGTATAACTTTTATGTAGAACACAAGACTTGGTGACCGTCTCAACGAATCATACAAATTAGTTAACAGTAACCAGCCTTTCTGCATAGTCACACTTCATTTTTATGGCAAGCTTACATTGATACCTTCGTTCAGGTCATATTAATCACTCCATATTCTGGAAGAACCTCAAGCCTGTTACCTCAAGTCAGTTCTCTTGTTCAATTTGACCAACTTTTTTGAGTACATCTTTTACATAGTCTAACCAAGACTTTTGCTCTTTGTGATCGGCCGGAGGGAGGTGGCGACCATCCTCATGGTGCTGTTGGTTGGGCAATTGACACACATTTTGGTTCATTTGAGGCTCTGATACAAAAAATGAATGCAGAAGGAGCTGTTTTGCAGGGTTCTGGTTGGTGGTAAGTTTTCTTTGACATGTTATGTAGTTGTTTTTATCTGTTTAGCCAAATAAGACATTGTTCCTGGTGGGTGTTATTGAAAGACCTATGTCTTTATGATGCTAACAGTGGCTAGCTCTGGATAATGAGATGAAGAAAGTTAAGATTGTGAATCAGGTAATGTGTATTACATTTGTGAACTAAATGATTTGAAAGACAAATATCTCCTTCTCTATCTATTTAAACTCTTGTTATGACAATAATTACACCAAGTATTAATCCTCCTCTTAGAGTCGACACTTGTCCCCAATTAGGATTAATTATCAGATCAGCCAAGCCCCGGCCTGGTCGACTCGGGTCACCTAGGCACTCAACCCTTCTCGAGCCAGGCCGAATCGAGACGAGCTCTCACTCAACTTTATCGCTCGAGTCGACCACCACCATTTACTTATAGCCGTGTCGAAAAAAAAGTGGTACTTGTCGTCCATCTCGCAGAGCCAAGTCAAGGGACGGTTTGTCCTCGAGCTCTGCGTCAACAACTGTCCATCATCATCATGGCTGATGCCACTAGTCTCCATGACTCGTCACCCCCATACCTCCTCAATTACTATCACATCCGGTCAAAGGTGACTCATCGCATATGCTGTCGACACCTATAAAGCTATCTATCAATCCGATTATTTGTCTAGACCGAGTCAGAGTTACACTCCTACCCCTCTCAACTGGGTATATGTATGGGCTCATCGCCCATTGATAGAAGGGGAAATCCTCAGGCCCCCTTCGGGGCCACAAGTATGTAAATCCTAACCCACTAATCTCATATTCTGAACTTATTCAATTCATTGACTCCCCATTCAAGCTCTACAGTGACTTGATCGTCCAAGGAATCACCGAAGAACCCAACCCCGGCCCTCTAACGTGTCTATTTTGCAGCTTGCTCATCTTAGATAGAGGATCAATTGCCTGAGGGAATTAGGGAACCCACATTGTACGTATCGACCCTAAGCCTCGTCGATGATTCAGGATTATCTGCTAATCTCGCTGCTGAGTCTCAGGACATCAACACCGGCGCCCATCGTGGGACCTCTTCATCTCTCTTTGATGGATCATCCCCTATATTCGAGCATCAGAAGAAGTAGCAATCTCCATGTAAACTCCACGGCAGTCAAGAGATCTCGCCGTAATGCTCTGATGGCAAGTTAGCCACATTAATATACAACTTTGAAGAACTCTTCAAGGTAATAAAATTAAAGATACTCTCTCGAACGAGATATTTTTAGGTTATGTACCTATATCCAGTTTTTACTGCTCGAATCTTCATAGACTGGGTCAACTCTGACTCGAAAGACCTTGGTATAATTTTCATGTGTAAAACCAAGGCACATCATTGATAAAAAGACCTTGGTACCTATTCAGGGTAAAACCAAGACAGGCCATCAACTCGATTGATTCCGACTTGAAAGACCTTGGTATCATTTTCATGAGTTAAACCATGGCACGCCATCGGCAAAAAGACCTTGGTACCTATTGATGGTAAAACCAAGGCACGCCGACTCAGTCTACATCAACAAAAAGACCTTGGCATCTTCCTAAGCTAAAGGCACGTGTCGCAAGACCTTGGTATCATCACGAGTAAACTGAAGGACAAGGTCGAGTCGCCCTACTTGCCACACATGGAGTCCAGTCACCTCGACCCGACAAACTTAAACAAAGTAGATTGCAGACTATTAAAATACAAGAACACAATCTTAGAGGTACACAATTCCAACTAACGAAAATGTCTTTTCATTCATACATATGAAGCTATTTACAACAAAAAGGTGCTGCAAAAAAAAAGAGAAAATATACATAGGGCCCTTAAGGGGTCAGACTCGGAAGACAAGTAGGACTAAGAGATGCAGGTGAATTGACACCAGGAGCAGGAATCAAACTTGGAGGATTAGCTACAGTGGTTGGCAAGGGAGTTGACGGAACCTCAAACTCGACCCCTTCGCCTTTCTTTGTTCCAGGCTCATTCACCTAGATATCACAAGCTGAGCCCTCGCCAGCCTCCTTGGCCGACTCCTCACCATCTTCATCGCCACTCTCTCCATCAAGCACAAGCCCCCCTCCCAACTTCACTTTCTACTAAAGTGTGCCAAGGTAGTTGCCACTAGGTGAGGATAGTGGAAGTCGTCAGGGTCATTCCTGATATCGATTGGAAGCTATGTCTTAAGTTAGTCATTGATAGCCTTACAAGCCAGTGCCACCTTCACCTTTCCGTGATTGGTGTGGCGATAGCCTTTAAAAATCTCGAATCAATGGACCTCGGACTCCAGATGAGTGAGGAGGCCATGCAAAGCTTAGATCTCGGCGAGGGATGACTCGCGCTGCCGCTTGGCATCTAGCACAGTACGAGTGCTCTCCTCCCTGAGCTTCTTGAGGGCTATCCGCTCCTCCTTTAGTTAGGCACACAGGCTCTGGTTGGCCAACTGACCCGATCGAGCTCACTCCTAGGCATCATTCTTCTCTTGCTTCTCGATCGTAACCTCCTCAGACAAATATTTTTCTTATCATTCCATTCAGGAAGATCGTGTTTGAGATGGACGAGGTCTTCCTTGTGATTGCTGATCTCAATCGACTTCTTACTGTTTGAAATCTTCAGGCTATCGACCATCTTCTCCTGCATCTCTATCTCCTGATGCCATTTGTGCTCACTCCGCCTCCTCCAGCTCATCCTCTTTGGCAGCTAGCGAAAGTAGGACCTTCTCCAGATTAGCCTTCTGGGCCTCTAGCTCTCCCTAAAGCTTGACGAAAGAGGTTTAGACTTGCTCATAGTAGCCAAACAGCTCCTGCTTCACCACAGCTCCGCAGACCATGTAGCTCTTGAGGCATTGAAGAAGGCCGACAACCAACATCTCCCTAAGGATTTCATCATCGCGGGCAAGGTAGAACTGCTCGGTCACTCAAGTTTGGGCAAATCGAGACTCCAGAGCCGATCCCTTCTTGTCAAGGTGCCGTTTGGGTTCATATCTAAACTCCTGAGGCGGCTCTCTAGCATAGTAGAGGCTGACTCTAAAAGACCATATTAGGAGCATCCTCAGCTAACCCCATTTCTCCACCTTGACCTCATCAATGTGATAAGAAAATGGCCACCCGAACTCTC
>NC_033797.1:143896032-143923278 GCF_001876935.1 Asparagus officinalis | reverse complement strand
ATATTCTGGAACGAACTCAAGCGCCTGTTACCCTCAAGGTTGCAGTCTCTCTGTTTTCAAAATTTGACCAATCTTTTTGGAGCTACATCTTTTAGGCATAGTCTAACCGAAGACTTTTGCTCCTTATGTGATCGCGCCGGAGGGAGGTGGCGTACCCATCCTCATAGCGTGCTGCTTGTTGGGGAATTGGACAGCACATTTTGGTTCATTTGAGGCTCTGAATACAAAAATGAATTGCAGAAGGAGCTGTTTTCTGCAGCGTTCGTCTTCTGTTCGGTGGTAAAGTTTTCTTTGACATGCTTTATGTAGTTGTTTTTTATCATGCTTTTAGGCAAAATTGAAGGACATTGTTCTCTGACGGGGATGTTATTTGAAAGACTATGTCTTTATGATGCTAAACAGTGGCTAGCTCTGGATAATGACGATGGAAAGAAAGGTTAAGATTTGTGAATCAGGCTAATTGTGTATTACATTGTGAACTAACATGATTTGAATAGACAAATATCTCCTTCTCTATCTATTTGAAACTCTTGTCTATGCACAATAATTACACCAAGTATTTAATCTCCTCTTAGCAGTCCGACACTCCAGTGTTCGCAAGCCAATGTAGGATTAACTATTAACTTCAGATCAGCCAAAGCCCCTGGCCTGTACGCACTACGGGTCAACCTTAGGCACTCTAACCCCTTCTCGGAGGCCAGACCGAATCGAGACGAGCTCTTCACTATACAACTTTATCGCGTGCGAGAGGGCCAAAAGAAGGTACAAAGGCAGCAGAGAGATGCAAGAGAAAGGTGGGTAGTCGCGTCTCTCCAAAGACCAGATAGCGCAAAGTTGCAATGTCGGAGCTGTGTGATGGAGTCCGCTGTGCCTTCCTGAACACCAACTTAAGAAGGTGACTGGATGTGCAGACAGTCCAGGCATTAGTCAGTCGCCTCGATGGAGAGGTTCTCCAGCCTCCATGAGCCAAGAGTCAAGGTGGAGCGGTTGTGTATCGCCACTCCGATCTAGCTGGCGAGCTGCTGCTGCGTCAACAACTGTCGCATCATCATCAATGGCTTGATGCCGAGAAGCTAGTCTCCAATGACATCGTCACGCTCCCATACCTCCTGCAGATTGAACTATCACAATCGCGGTCAAAGGTGACATCATCGCTATATGCTAAGCTTAATTGGTTTTCGGCTTAAAAGAAGTGCCAAGATCAGTCATCAATCCAATTGATGATATGTGAAATCAAAGCTATCTATCAAATCGCGATTAAATTTGTATAATGGCGTAAGGAGTACAGTGGGGGTCAGAATCTAAGCATGGCCGAGGCTTAGGGAGGTCGAGGCGCCCAAGTAGAGACCTGGAGTGTGCCCGTAAGCACCACCAAGAGGGTCACGAGCTTTTGGAGTCGGCCATCGGCAGGAAAGAGCCAGCTACTGAGGGTAACTTCATCTACGTACGCACCCGCCTCCGTTGCAACTTTGGCTATCTTCTTGGAGACTCGACTACCCACCTTCTCTATCTCTTCTTCTTCTTCTTGGCCCTCTCGGTCTAGGCAGTAGTAGTTCTTGACCTGGTCAGTCGAGCGACTATTTTGGTCGAATGGGCCTGGACCCCCTCAATCTCCATCGGGGCCAGATCAGGGTGGAGGCGCCTCTTCAACCTCATCGCAGGAGCTGCCTGAGTTTGAGTAGGCGAAGCCATCGGTGCCACATCAGTCTCATCCGAGCCCAATGTTAGTGCAGCCGACCTCACCTCATTGCCTATAGTAGGAGGTATAGAATAGATGCTGATAACTCGTAGGATTGAGTTGTCGAAGAGGTCCTCAGTCCGACGAGAACCAATGTATGCCCTGATCATCTCGGGCACCCACCTCTCGACGCTTGATAGCGGCCCTCACTTCAGAGCGTTCTTCTTTATTTTGGGTCAGTTGGAACAATCCATAGTTGAGTCGTGCCAGCCACCGAGACGAACTTCTCCTTCTCGTCCTTGCTAGACTCGAGAGTGTTGGTAACTATTTTGTTTCCCCCCAAGGCTTGGAGGTAGTAGTTAGCCTCATGCTCGCTCACCATTACACCTACGAGGTAGCAAAGGATCCTCAGAGTCAAGTTGAACCCCTGGCAGTGGCAGAGACCACGAACCCCATGAAGGTGACAATTGAGTTCGGCTTCATCTACGATGGAGACAACCCTAGTGCCTCGAAGACTCAGTGGAGGATAGGGTGCAACAACAAGCGTAGCCCATACTCTAGGTGTTTAAGATATACTGGAGCCAGATTATCGCTATGGTCATAGACCACCTGCGACTTTGTTGGCACCATCAAGACAAACGCCCTAGGGATATCATATCTCCCATGCAGAGCCTCCAGCTATGACGAAGGCACTTTGGAGCAGAATCTTTGCAGCTGACTGATTTGGGCTTTGTTCCTAGCTAATGAAGACGCCATGAAACTAATTCCAAAGATCACTGGAAAAAGAAGATGAGAATATCAGAATTCTTTCGTAGGCAAAAAGTTCAAAATTTTAGGTGAATAGAAAAATCTTTCGCATCAGGGCATCAGGGCATTCGTACTTATAGGCGGGAGGGCCGGCAAATGGCTAGAACACAATGGTTGAATCAACCTCCAACCAACAACCATGATCATTCTCATAATACAAGGTGATGGCTCCAGAACTGAAGAACACCTTGTCTTAATTAGCTCGCAATCCTTGCATGGAAATCGAGGCGGTGGTAGCCCAAAATTATCCTCTGATGTTAGCAATATCACGTCCAAGGAGACCCTTCAGCACCCCTCATAAATGCATCTCAGGACCCAGACAGCTACAGTCATATTTCACTCAGACTTGGCTAACACGAGTACAAGCGAAAGGGGACAATGTTATGACTATAATTACACCAAGTATTAATCCACCTCTTAGAGTCGACATGTCTCACATGTTAACATTAATTATCAAATTAGCCAATCCCTAGCCAGGTCGACTCGGGTCACTTGGACACTCGACCATTCTTGAGCTAGGCTGAGTCGAGACGAGCTCTCACTCAACCTTATCACTTGAGTCAACCACCCTCATTTACTTATGGCCAAGTCGACAACTTGTAAGGCCGATAAAAAAGACGGTACTTGTCATCCAGCTTGTAGAGCAAAGTCAAGAGGTGGTTTGTCCTCAAGCTTCGTGTCAACAACTGTCCATCATCTTCATGGCTAAAGCCACTAGTCTCCATGACTCATCACCCCCATACCTTCTCAATCACAGTCACATCCAATCAAGGTGACTCATCATATATGTAGTCGACACATGTAAAGATATTATAGATCCAGTTGTCTGCCTGGACTCGGTCAAAATTATGCTCCCACCCCTCTCAACCTAGTATATATATGAGTTCATCACCTACTGATAGAAGAGGGGACCCTCAAGTCCCCTTCGGAGCCACATGTATGTAAATGCTGACCCACTAATCTCATATTTTGAACTTATTCAGTTTATTAATTCTCCACTCAAGCTCTGCACTGACTTGATCATCGAAGGAATCATTGGAGAAGCAAACTCTGGCCCTCTAACATATCTATTTTATAGCTTGCTCATCGTAGACAGGGGATCGATCACCTAAGGGAATGAGGGAACCCACATCGAACGTATCAACCTAAGCCCCGTCATTGATTTGGGATTATCTGGTAATCTCGCTACTGAGTCCCTGTCATTGATTTGGGATTGTCTAGGTTGAATTTTTATTTTTTAAAAATAAAAACTTCCGTCTAGTTTGGCATTCTAGACGGAATATTCTGTTTAGATTGCGTCGAACTAGACGGAACAATCTAGACGGAATTTATTCCGTCTAGTTTGGATCACCCTAGACGGGAAAAAATTTCGCCTAGGTTGTTCCGTCTAGTTTGATCATTTTTCTACTAGTGAGTTTATAAGTTTGAAACCACTGCGACTCAGATAATGATGCATCGAATAAGTAGTTATATGAATCATATGAGTACCAACATGCAGTAATACAAGTCTTTAGAAGTTGAGTAACAACATGAATTGAAATTAAACATAATCCTGCAGCCCAAAGGTGAAACCTATAAGCAACAAGTTAAATAATGATCGCAAACAGAAAAAAATGATTTTCATAATCTGACTATTTTTTGCTCTGTTTCAATGTGACATTGAACAACTATCTGGAGCTCAATATGGCTTTAGACAGAAAAACTAATTGGTCTTAAGAAGAAGAAAATTTGGATCTAACTAGATCTTAAGGTACAAGTCATGTAAAATTTTTCCCTTTTTGTGGGTCTTAGAAGGATTGAGTGCCACATTTGATTTACAAGTGAAAATAACAGGTTAACTTGAGTTGCAAAGTAAGCTAAGATGAGAACCACATTGATTTGAGTCGTGATGAGTGTGTCAAAATTATTGGTGCCCTGACTAACGCTACAAAAAATAGCTACTTTAATCTGGATTTCAGTTATATTAGTCAAAAAATATTAAAAAAAACCCCCTTTTGGTGTTCATAGCCACCATTTCAAATTTCCAAAATACTCTCATGTCTAGAAAAATCAAACTATATCATCACACTTGA
This sequence comes from Asparagus officinalis, assembly GCF_001876935.1. Classification (NCBI taxonomy): domain Eukaryota; kingdom Viridiplantae; phylum Streptophyta; class Magnoliopsida; order Asparagales; family Asparagaceae; genus Asparagus; species Asparagus officinalis. The sequence goes on along the minus strand of NC_033797.1, from coordinate 143,918,721 downwards.
GAAAATCAACAAAGGTGACTTCATACTTGGAAAAAATCAGAGGAACGCCCTAACGCTTAAGAAAATCATGGAAAAGCTAATATGGGGGAAAACAAAGGAAATTTAGTCAAACTATATGTTTCCTTGACATTGTAATACGATACTCTCTATATTTTGTGCACACATCATGTGCACCATTGTGACGCCCCTGGGTTCACACAAGGCTGTAGTCCAAGGTGAAACCAAGAATATCAAACCTGCCATGCACCACACCGTACAATAACATGTTTTACCATCACAATTACTATCTCTTTAGTAGGGTCAATAACAGGTGTAGGTACAAAAGCAAGTAAAAGATAATACAAGAGTCAACTGATGAAATAATAGAGATCAAATTAGTATTTCATCATCTAACATACTGAAGTACAAGTCAATGCCTGAAATGAATAAACTTGAACTTCTCAACAAGTCTCAAATACAAATATCTGAATAAAAGAAAATAAGGCACACAACATTTACAACTTTTAGAATAAACTCTCAAATGTCTAACAAAAGTCTACAGTGGAGTTTAAAAGAAAAATATAACTATAATGAACGGCTGAAGCTAAAATGCGTCGCCATCAACCTGCGACTCTCCGGACTCCTAGCTCGTTACCTGAAAGGGGGGGAGGGACAACGAGCGTCAAAGCGCTAGCGAGCAACATCAAAACCAACCCCAAGGGAAAGGGCTCGTTGTATACAGAAAATACAGTTAATATATATATATAAAATCAAAAATCCTATTTAGGTAAAAATCCCTAAATACCAAACCCAAAATCTAATACATGAATAATAATAAAAGAAGACAACCTCATCTCAGAACTTAAATACCAAGTCATGTCATAACTCATATAAGTGTCATGTCCGGCCTATGCAAGTATAGGTGTCAATTTCAAGGTCTAAACTGATGTCTAATACATGGACTAAAACTAGATGTAGTGGATGTCCAACACATGGATTGTATATGAAGATTGTCCAACACATGGACTGAATGTGATAAATGTTCAACATATGGACTACACATCATAATTGCCCAACACATGGACTAGATGAAATATATGAACAGATGCATATACCCTAATTTCTCACGTGTCTCGATGTGCAAACCTAAACTCATGTCCGTATGTCATCTCATATGTAAAGATACAGGTTAAATAATAATTTCTAATACCCGTTATTTGAGGTGACTCCTCGTTCATATTAAAGCACGCAACAACAATAAACAAGCATAAACAGTTTCAGTTAAACTGAAACAACCCAAACAGATCCAAGCCGAGGAAACTGGAAAATTCCTCATCAGTCGACTGGGATTGGTCGACTCATTGGTCGACCATAACAAAACATAAAACTGTTAATTTTCCCATTAGTCGACTCATTGGTCGACTCATCAGTCCACTCATAAGTCGACTCATGAGTTGACTCATTGGTCGACTGAGCAGAAAATTTCCAGTTTTGCTGCATACGATGGTTATCTGTAAAAACGTTAAACTAAAGTTCTTTTTCGTCATGTCAAGCAACATATTTCTGATTCTAACACATGTGTATCAACAGAAACGAGAGATTTGCATGTAATATCTTACATTAAAACCCTAAACATATTTATACATGTTTAAAAACGTATTAAAAACATTAAATCATATGAAACCTATGTTTAAAACTAATTCCAGATCTGGATCTACATTACAAAAACGTTGGTGAGCTTTTTACTAACTGAAAAGTATAGATCTTGCAGCTTATAACATAAAGCATCTATTTTTATGCACAAAAATACGTTTTAGGCTCAAAAATCTAAAATAAAAACTTAAGAAAACTATACAAACTGTGGGTGAGGGCTGGGCGAGATGTTACTCGCCTCTGGTATGCTGTAAAGCTCTTGAATCCGACAGAGAAAGATCCCCTTCGCTGCACCTCGCCAAAACCCGCTAAAATTCTTCCGAAAATCCCAAAAAATCTCCAACAACGAAGCTAGGGTTTTAGGGTAGAGAGGGGGCTAGGGTTTCTCTGATATCTGATGGGTTTTAGGGTTGGTTTCGGGTAGGAGAGATTTTTATATAAGCGGTCAAACCCGAAACAAAACCAAACCAACCCGCAAATAAAAAGAAAAACTGGAAATCAACCTGTCAGTCGACTCATAGGTCGACTCATCAGTCGACTCATTGGTCGACTCATAAGTCGACTGAGCAGACATTTTCCAGATCCATGCATGTTTTTGCTAATTTGCCAAAACCAATGCACAAAACTCTATAAAAATACATTCATACATGTCTGATAACTTGTTATCAAGTATATCCATGACCTCAAGTCATTTAGCACAATAGAATTATTTATCACTAATAATTCATATATCTATATAACAAAAATACGGGGTTTTGCAACCATAATATTAGTATACAATGAAATCAACTATCTATCTAAGCTAGCTAGGAAACAATCCATCAGGTCTCACTACTTTCTTTGCCCTATTCCACTCTTCCATTCCTCAGCCCCATGTTAACTAAATAAAGAGTCAATTATGAGTTTATTAATTTCGATTTCTTTACTCTAACACTTACCTTTTAAGGGTAATTCTACTGGCTCCTTACAAAGGGCAACATAGCCATATTCTAGTTGCAATTGAACAACAACATTGTTGATGTTAATATTGCACTCCAATGTCAAAAGGCAATGTAATATTCTCTCAACTCTCAATCTGAACCAGCGATAAACTAGAGGGAATAATTAAAAATACTTAAAAGATATGAGAAACTAAGTTCAAATTATGAAAATTAGAAGGACTAATATCAAAGTAGAAAAGATGTTGGGACTAGTACGAAAACTACTAAATTAAAATGAGTGGAATTCGATAAAAGAATAATGAATGATATGATCGGGGATCTTTTCTTGTTTTTATGCTTAAAAAAGCGATAATAATGTGATTAACCAATAGTAAACGAACACGTTACAATTCCTGTGGAGCAGCTTCCATTTCCTTCTGGATGAAAAATAGGTAGTTTGAAGCTATATATCATTGTCTCTATGTGGCCACCCAATCTCTAACATTTACCTTACTTGGAATAATTTTATTCTCAGTGAAAAGGAACAGGGAAAACACCATATTACCTGTAAATTTGTCTTTAATCACATCCTAACCTTGTCTTTTAGATAATAACCACATCCTGGGTATGGAATTAATTATGTAGGTAATTGTGGAAGATCTTGCGCGTAATCTTTGAGTAGCCACGTGTGACCATGACATGTTGAAATGAGTACTCACTTAATATGGTATCAGGTTAATTACAAATGTTGGGGAATTTTAGTCCCCCCGTCTACTATAATCTTCGCAACTCGGAAGCCAACCTTACAATCAACAAGATATAAAACAACCACAATAAAGAAGAAAGAACACCGAAATTTACGTGGTTCGGTCGATCAACTTCGACCTACGTCCACAGAGCAACAATACAATAAAATCCACTATGTATCAAGGATGTTGATAATAGTGTATTGTAGTGGATTTTAGTCCCACATTGCTTGAGAGAACAAACCTCACACTCCTCTACTTGTATAAATATATGTGCATACTCAATATTCAATTCAAAGGGAAATTTACCCAAGATTCTCTCTCTCTTACTTTAACATGGTATCAGAGCTAGGGCTATTTCCCTTCCAATAAAATTTTTTAACGCTTCTGCGTTCTTTTGCCAAATCTTGGTCTTATTGCTTTGCAGCCGTTTAATGTTTTTTTTTTGTCTGCCAAATATTTTGGCCTTGTCGCTTTGCGGCCTCTTAACGCGTTTCGCGTTCTCGTTTAACCTTCGGGTTTCATTCTAACATTCGGGTTCTATTTTAAACCTTCGGGTTTTCATTCTAACCTTCAGGTTCTATTTTAACGGCATTACCGTTTCAAGACCGTCTCCCGGTCTCAAATTAACGGCATCGTCGTTTCAAGCCGTCTCTCGGCCTCAAACGAACGGCATTGCCGTTTCGCAGTCAGTAACGGCATCTCGGCATCTTAACGTCTCAACATTGCTGTTATGACTCCTTCAGAGAAGATTCCCAAACCACCTTTGCCCCTCAATGATCAAAGTGACTGGGTAGGGTGGTCCACCATTGTCACCAATGCCTTGCGTGGCGCTGGTTTGCTTAATCATTTCACCAGTACGGGACCAGTTCCACCGTCCATCAGCACTGTTGCTTCATCCAGTACTATTGCCTCTGGCAGTGGTAATGTCGATCTTCAGACTGCTCGTGCTCTCTATGTCAAGGAGAGTTCAGAGTGGCAATTGCAGGAATTTCGTGTTATGGATTATCTCACTCGCTGTGTTGGCTCTGGTCTCACTGTCGAGATTGGCTCGCTTCCCTCTGCTCAGGCCATGTGGACTCGTCTCACTGAGCGTTTCACTGAGTGCTCGGGTGCACGGGAGGCATATCTTCTGCAACGCATTTCTCTACAACGCAAAGGTAGTTCATCTCTGCAGTCCCATTTTGGACAAATGCAAGCTTTTTGGACAGAGTTACGCTCCATGCTTCCTGGACGTAATTCCACATATGAAGACTGGCTAGCCTGGTACGAACGGCATGAGGTGCATCAATTGTTTCAGTCCCTTCCTGAATATTCAACTATGGCTGATCAACTACTTCATCAGCCTCAATTTCCGACTTTGGCCTCAGTTATGGGAGCTCTCACTGCTTATGAGACCCGGCAGCAGACAGCACGACTCAATTTGTCAACAGACACTCCTACCTCTTCACTCGAGACTGTTTTGTCTTTACCTGTCACTGCTCCTGTTATGAATCATACTTCTCCACAGGCTCCCTCTCCACAGGCTCGATCTAAGATCTCTTGCAAATATTGTAAGAATGAAGGACACCGTATTGAGACATGCTTCAAGCTTCATCCCGAGTTACGTTCCTCAGGTACTGGTCGTGGTCGGCGACCCCCTCAGTCTCAACCCTCTCGTACACCAGGATTGTTGGCCAATGCTATACCTTCTATTACTTCAGACTCTACTATTCAAGCTATTGAAAGTCTTCGCCGTCAACTTGATGCTTTCCAACATATCACCTCTACATCCGCCGCACAACTCTCTGGTATGCATTTTGCTGGTTCTTCAGCTAATCCTTCAGTCTCTGGTATGAATGATCTCTGGATTTTTGACTCTGGTTGTTCCTTTCATATGACTTGTAATGCCTCACTTTTATCCTCTGTCTTTACTTCATCCTCTCTTCCTCCTATCTACACAGCTGCTGGACAACCATTGTCCATTACTCAGTATGGCTCTATTACCCCACAAAATGATCCATCTGGTCGTCTAACACTTGGTCCCGTCTATGTGGCTCCACAATTGTGCTTGAATTTAATTTCTATTAGCTCTTTATGCATGGCGGGCCTGTTTGTCTTATTTTCTTCTGATACTTGTATTGTGCAGGATCCACAGATGGGCAAGACGGTTGGGGCGGGTCGTAGGAGGCACAAACTGTATTTTCTGGAATATCTTCACCTTCCAGAGTCCATACGTCCACGTTCTCTTGTTGCTTCTCTTCGTTCGTCAAAACCCTCTACCTCGCTTTCTGCCAATTTATGGCATAGACGACTTGGTCATGTGTCTAATAAAAGGCTGGAGAATCTTATTCAGTCTAGAGTACTTGGTCCTGTATCATCTAGTTCTAGTATTGAGTCGTGTACTGGTTGCAAATTGGCAAAATTCACTGCTTTACCATTTAAAATGAGTACATCTGTATCCACTTACTTATTTGATTTAGTACATTCTGATATTTGAGGGCCAGCTCCTTTGCCTTCTTCATCTGGCTACTTATATTATGTTAGCTTTATCGATGATTTCTCTCGTTTTACATGGGTTTACCTACTTAAGAATCGCTCTGACGTACTTACTGCTTATCAAGCCTTCACTGCTATGATTTTCACTCAATGGCAATCTCGTATTAAAGTTTTTCGTTCTGATTGTGCCAAAGAGTACCTATCCTCTACCATGCGCTCTATCATGTCCTCTCATGGGACTATCTTTCAACAGTCATGTCCCTACACTCATGAGCAAAATGGTGTTGCTGAACGCAAACATCGTCATATCCTTGATACTGTTCGATCAATGCTCATTTCTTACTCTGTTCCTCGTCGTTTTTGGGCTGAGGCTATTCTCACCGCGACTCATGCCATTAATATCACTCCATCTAGCTCTCTTTCTGGTGCTACTCCTTATAGTCGTGTTTATACTCATCCTCCCCGTTATGATCTAGTTCGCGTTTTTGGTTGTCGATGTTTTGTTTTTCTGCCATCTCACGAACGTGATAAATTGTCTCCCAGAGCAGTTTCTTGTGTTTATTTAGGAATTAGTTCAGAACATCGAGGTTATCGTTGTTATGATCCCGCAACTCGTCGAGTTCATATATCTCGTCATGTTCAGTTCGAAGAGGATTCTCCATATTATTCTGCTTCTGATGACTTTAATTTCCTCCACTCTACTGATCATGCTTCCCCGTCAACTGCATCACCCACTTCTTCACCTCAATTTTCCTTTCGAGATCTCCCTGACATCTCTCCCTCTCCTTCTGTTGACTCTTCCTCACTCGAGTCTTCTCTTACACCATCTAATCCATATCCCGTGGACACAACTCTCACTCTAGAAAATACTATTGATCTCCACGCACCTGCGCCAGCATCTCCCCCGCCTGAGGTTCCTCTTGCTCTTCGTCGAGGCAAACGCCCACATGTTATGCCTGCCCGGTATGCTTCTGTTACTTCTTATTCACCTATCTTTCATAACTTTCTTGCTGCCATTCATACTATTGTTGAGCCAAAGTCCTTCCAAGAGGCAGTTCAAATTCCAGAGTGGCGACATGCTATGGCTGAGGAATTTCAAGCCTTTCAGCAAACTCATACCTGGGATGTTGTTCCCTGTCCTCCTGGGATCTCTCTTGTTGGCAGTAAATGGGTTTATAAGGTCAAGTTTCGTCCTGATGGCACCATTGAACGTCGAAAAGCTCGTTTAGTGGCTTGAGGTTTTACTCAGCAACAAGGTATTGATTATGAGGAGACATTTGCTCCTGTTGCTCAGATTCCCACTGTTCGTACTCTCCTTGCGGTCGCTGCTGCTCATCGTTGGCCCTTATACCAGATGGATGTCAAAAATGCTTTTCTTCATGGCTCTTTATCAGAGACCGTATATATGCAACCGCCTCCAGGGTCAAATATTCCTCCGGGACATGTATGTCTCCTTCGTCGTGCTGTTTATGGTCTCAAACAGGCACCCCGCGCTTGGTTTGAGTGTTTTCGCGATGTTGTGCTCAAAGCGGGCTTTATAGAAAGTCATCAAGATGCTTCTCTGTTTGTTCGCACTACATCGCGTGGCAGGGTTTTATTACTCATCTATGTAGATGATATGATCATTACAGGTGATGATATGACAGGTATACAATACGCAAAATCTCAGTTGCAACAACAGTTCCACATGAAGGATCTTGGATCTCTTCGGTATTTCCTTGGTCTAGAAATTTCTCAAGGCCCGCGGGGTGTATTACTGTCTCAACAGAAGTATCTCTCAGATATTCTAAATCAAGCTGAGTTAACTGATAATACAACTGTCGATACTCCACTCCAGCAGAATGTCAAACTTTGCTCTACTGACGGTGAGCCTCTATTTGATCCTACCCGATATCGACATCTTGTTGGCCAGTTGATCTATTTGTGCATCTCTCGACTAGATATCTCTCATACTGTTGGTATTGTCAGTCAATTTGTTAGTGCTCCACGTTCTGTACACTATGCTGTCTTATTACGGATTCTTCGGTACCTCTGGGGTACTAGCACTCGCTCTCTTTTGTTTCCTGCTACATCTAAGTTAGAGCTTTGTGCATATTCTGATGCTGATTGGGCTGGTGATCCAACTACCAAAAAGTCTATCACAGGTTATTGTATATTTCTTGGTGATTCCCTTATTTCATGGCGAAGTAAGAAACAAGATGTTATTTCTCTTTCCAGTACTGAGGCAGAGTATCGTGTAATGTCCACAACAGCTAAAGAGATTATTCATCTTCGTCGCCTTCTCAGTGATTTCGGCATTTCTGTTACGACTCCTACTCCTCTTTACTGTGATAATAAGAGTGCCATCCAGATTGCTAATAATCCAGTATTTCATGAAAGGACCAAACATATTGAGATCGACGCTTATTTTGTTCGTCACCAAGTTATCAAGGACAAGACAATTCTACTTCCTCATGTTTCATCCGCTGACGAGCTTGTAGATTTCTTTACAAAGGCCTTACCTGTTCATCGGTTCCAGTTTCTTGTACGCAAACTCTCTTTGTTTGATCCAACATGAGTTTGAAGGGGGCTGTTGATAATAGTGTATTGTAGTGGGTTTTAGTCCCACATTGCTTGGGAGAACAAACCTCACACTCCTCTACTTGTATAAATATATGTGCATACTCAATATTCAATTCAAGGGGAAATTTACCCATGATTCTCTCTCTCTTACTTTAACAAAAGAGAACTACAAGAGGAACTATGCAACTCTCATCTCTTAATCTCTTAACCTCAAATACATAATCAACTCGCATATTCTCTCCAAAACCCACTCCTTACAATCTTTTGAACGGACAAAGACTGCGAAACTCTCTCCCAATATTGTAATCTTTTACATGAACAAAGACTACGAAACTCTCGCCTCTCGTACAATATTCTTGAATCAGGCTACGCTCTTTGCTAATCCTAGATTACAAGAATACTTTCTATCTCTTCTCTCCTTAGTTTTTCCTCTAACAATAGAAGAATATATATAGGAAAACCAAAATCCTCGAGTCTACACACCAACTAACTCCTGCTCCCGCGATGACTCTGAATAATTATATGCTGACAACTCTATTCCTAGAATCACGTCTGATTCTCTACACCAGTCTCATCCGTCGCATACTTATTTGCCCTATCTGCCATTAGATTTGTCTCGCCATCACCATCAGAACTTATCAGCACTTTCTGATCAATCTACATAAAATCTAAAAAATCAAACCCTCCCATCGCATTGAGAGCACTCCAAAAGCTAGGAATCAACTCCTTGATTATCGAAATCCGCCTCCAAACCCTTAGTGTTTCCATTGCTACAGTGTTCCTACTGCTACAATTCTTTCTTGTTTTCTTCTTTTTCTTTTTCTTCATATTGATTCTTGTAACGTCTCCGATCTTCAATTTTGTGAGACATCTATCTTGCGAGATCGCTCTCGGATCCATCATTATGGCTCTGATACCACTTGTTAAGAATTTTATAGAGATTAATCTGCGGAGTTAAACACAAAAATAAATAACGGCACCAATGAAAAAACTACACGCAAGTAAAGACCAAGATTTAACGTGGTTCGGCAAATCATGCCTACGTCCATGGGGCAATCCAAAGAGCAATATTCCACTATAAATCGAGAGTACAATCTTTCAAAGTTACACCCAAACTTGAGGATCAAATCACAATTAAAAAATACAACGTTACCTCTAAGGTGCAAAAATCCTAAAACCCTATCTGTAGCCTAACTTCCTAATGAGAATATGATTCAAACTCCTAATCATGATAAAACCCAATCTTCTAAACATGATAGATCTCTAACCCTATCTAATTCTCATGAAGTTATGCAAAGAATCAAAAACACAACCCCAACAACAAATTATTCTAACAATAGGATATTATTTGTTCATGTTCTAACACAAAGCTCTTTCCAATCTTCATGCATCACTCTAATTTACCATCATTGATTGCCCCATTCGGAAAGTGGTAAATAAAACTGATGTGTGCTATTTACCAACAATTTGCCACAAATCTAAAGTTTTAGTTTGATATTGATTACCTGCGATTTGGATGGCTCACACTAAATTTAGATCCTCTTCATTATAAAAGATTATAAAAGAGTAATAGAAAAACCATTATTTTTAAATTTTAAGTATTAATTATCTAGTGGTTGATTGCAATACATTCTAAATATAACACTTACTATATCCTGTATATTGCACTCATTTCTAATTTGCACCAAAAAAATTCATTACCTCCTACTAGATTACCTATAATTTGTAATTAAGCAGGAACACTTTCACTTTTTTTTTGGGAAAAATGCTTCCAGCCCCCAAAAGCTAAGGAAACATGCTTCCCACCCCCAAGACTTTGTCAACGGGTGTTTTACCCCCAAAAATAAAGATTCTATTCTCTGAGCCCCTAAAACACAAAACCCAAGACATTAAAATATGTGAAGACCATAATACCCTTCTCTCTCTCTTTCTTTTTTTATTAAAATATGATGAGGATTATTTTATTATTTTTATTTTCTCTCTCTCTTTATCATGAAGTATTGAGGTGATAGTTAAAATAATTGATGAGGATTATTTTATTATTTTTGTTTTTTATTATTTTGGTTGTTTGTATTGGGAGATTGTTAAAGTTATGGGTTAATTATTAAGGTTACGAATTAATTGTTAATGTTACGGGTCAATTGTTAACGTTATGAATTCTCTCTCTCTCTCCTTCTTTTTTTATTAAAATATGATAAGGATTATTTTATTATTTTTATTTTCTCTCTCTCTTTATCATGAAGTATTGAGATGATAGTTGAAATGATTGATGAGGATTATTTTATTATTTTTGTTTTTTATTATTTTGATTGTTTGTATTGGGAGATTGTTAAAGTTACGGGTTAATTGTTAAGGTTACGAATTAATTGTTAATGTTACAGATTAATTGTTAAGGTTATGAATCCTCTCTCTCTCTCTCTCTCTCTCTCTCTCTCTCTATATCATGATGTTTCTTTGATGATATTGAAATGATTAAAGAGGATTATTATTTTATTATTTTTGTTTTTTATTCTTTTTGTATGTTTAGAATATTCGTTGTTAAGGATAATGGTTGGTTGTAAAAGTTATGCATTGATTGTTAAGGTTATGGGTTGGTTGTTAAGGTTAAGGGTTTGTTGTTAAGGTTATGAGTTTGTTGTGTAGGTTACGGATTTGTTGTTAAGGTTACGGGCTTAATTGTTAAGGTTACGTGTTTAATTGTTAAGGTTACGGGTTTAATTATTAAGGTTACAGTTTATTAATTGTTAAGGTTATGGTTTAATTGTTAAGGTTACGGGTTTAATTGTTAAGGTTACGAGTTTAATTGTTAAGGTTACGGGTTTAATTGTTAAGGTTACGGGTTTAATTATTACGGTTACGGTTTTAATTGTTAAGGTTACGGGTTTAATTGTTAAGGTTACGGTTTAATTGTTAATGTTACGGTTTAATTGTTAAGGTTATGGTTTAATTGTTAAGGTTATGGGTTTAATTGTTAAGGTTACCGGTTTAATTGTTAATGTTACGGTTTAATTGTTAAGGTCACAGGTTTAATTGTTAAGGTTACGAGGGAGAGAGAGAAGGGATCCATAACCTTAACAATTGACCCGTAACCTTAACAATTAAACCCGTAACCTTAACAATTAAACCCGTAACTGTAACAATTAAACTCATAACCTTAATTAAACCCGTAACCTTAACAATTAAACTATAACATTAACAATTAGTAAACCGTAACCTTAATAATTAAACCCGTAACCTTAACAATTAAACTCGTAACCTTAACAATTAAGCCCGTAACCTTAACAACAAAACTCGTAACCTTAACAATTAAGCCCGTAACCTTAACAACAAATCCGTAACCTACACAACAAACCCATAATCATAACAATAAACCCGTAACCTTAACAACCAACCCGTAACCTTAACAATCAATGCATAACCTTTACAACCAACCATTATCCTTAACAACGAATATTCTAAAAATACAAAAAGAATAAAAAACAAAAATAATAAAATAATAATACTCTTTAATCATTTCAATATCATCAAAGAAACATCATGATAGAGAGAGATAGAGAAAAAGAGAGAGAGAGAGAGAGAGAGAGAGAGAGAGAGAGAGAGAGAGAGAGAGAGAGAGAGAGAGAGAGAGAGAGAGAGAAAGAGAGAGAGGAATCATAACCTTAACAATTGACCCGTAACATTAACAATTAATTCGTAACCTTAACAATTAACCCGTAACTTTAACAATCTCCCAATACAAACAACCAAAATAATAAAAAACAAAAATAATAAAATAATCCTCATCAATCATTTTAACTATCATCTCAATACTTCATGATAAAGTGAGAGAGAAAACGAAAATAATAAAATAATCCTCATCATATTTTAATAAAAAAAGAAGGAAAGAGAGAGAGGATTCATAACCTTAACAATTGACCCGTAACATTAACAATTAATTCGTAACCTTAACAATTAACCCATAACTTTAACAATCTCCCAATACAAACAACCAAAATAATAAAAAACAAAAATAATAAAATAATCCTCATCAATCATTTCAACTATCATCTCAATACTTCATGATAAAGAGAGAAAGAGAAAATGAAAATAATAAAATAATGCTCATTATATTTTAATAAAAAAAGAAAGAGAGAGAGAAGGGTATTATGGTCTTCACATATTTTAATGTCTTGGGTGTTGTGTTTTGAGGGCTCAGAGAACAGAATCTTTATTTTTAGGGGTAAAACACCCGTTGACAAAGTCTTGGGGGTGGGAAGCATATTTCCTTAGCTTTTGGGGGCTGGAAGCATTTTTCCCTTTTTTTTTGATAGTAGAGAGGATCACAGCCGGGTCGCACTACATACCTATCACTCGTGATATCCAATAAGAAGCAGCTACATGCTCATGATAATTTTCTAACTCCAAATTTTATAGAGAAAAATTGCCTCAAGCCCGAACAAAATCATTATATTTCTAATATTCCAAAAATATCCTCAGTCACATCCTCACCTCTCATCTTTTCTATTATCATCGTTTCTATGAAATCATGAACCTTCTTTCCTGCGTATATTCTTTCTTACTTATTCAATCAATCACTACAATAAAAGTTATAAATTATGATACATTTTTGTGTCGCACAAATAGAGCGTGACACATACCAAAAATGTGATTAGAGCATGTATGGAGAGTGTCTTTCTACTCATTTGAGAATGTATCGCAAAACTCACAACACGTATATATGTCAAGAGTGGTGACATATAGATGTGGAACAAAACTCGTGACACACACGTGTCAGGAGTGGTGACACATAGTTGTGTCTAGACCATGAAAATATAAAGAGTATCACTATTTAACAATTAACACTATAACTTCCCAGAAGGTCAGCAATCTTAGGAGTACTCTCACCAAAGCACGCTTAACAATAGAGTTTTTTTAGCTTATACACTATCATAAATGTTTAATCATCATCATAATTAAAATCTAAGATTTATTATTTAAGACCATCAATATATCCTCTCACAACTTATGTTGAACTATTAGAACTTTTTCACTTATATTTAATTATATATCTAATGACACAAATATGTGCGTGATTTGCCATACTTTTTATTTGTATCACTGTTATTTAATTATTTGTAAATAAAATGATACTTTTATATGTGTCATAAAATAAGTGTGGGCACATACAACTTTTATTGTAGTGAATTTTACTTCCATTTCATAATCAATGTCGATTTTTTGACCAACCATTTTTGGCGGACTCTCATCGATGCCAGAGTTAAGTACAAGATCTCAAATACTCACTTTTTATACATGTACCTATGTAAAAAATTAGAAAAATCCTTACATGAGAAAACCATTTTATATTATCAACATTATTATTCATTTTTTTACATTACTCAACCTGATTTTCATCCCATACAAGAGTTGATCCTGTATGCTCTCAAACTTTGGTTGTAACTTCTAAAAAATTCTCTTGTTCCTAGCCCTCAAGATGTAGTAATCAACATCCACTAGTAGAAAAACGAGCAATCTAAACGAAAATTTTCGTCTAGGTTGGTTCACCTAGACGGAATTCCGTCTAGTTTGCTCCGTCTAGTCTATTTCCGTATAGATTGATATAAACTAGATGGAAATCCGTCTAGATTACCAAACTAGACGAAAATCAACCCAGACGGATATAACATATCCGTCTAGATTGGCAACTTAGATGGATTTCCGTCTAGGTTGTAATAATACCAACCTAGACGGGATTCCGTCTAAATTGATCTATCTTAGACGGAAATTCCGTCTAGGTTGATAGTTTTGCAGCAAAAAAAAATTATTTACAATTTTCAATTCCCTGTACAATTATATTATACACATGAATACATCCAACCATCCAAATATAATCAAAATTCATAACAATTCTATTAATAACCAAATAAAATCAAACCATCCAATTCATATATCCAACAATTCCATTATACACAATGCACATATCTAACCATCCAATCCAAAATATACATCAACCAATACCATCCAATATATACATCCAACCACATGTTCACTAGCAATACACATGAATAAGATATGGTACACGACATGAATAAAAGTAGAGTGCTAATAAATAAAACTGTTTATTGCATTAAAAAAATAAAAAAAACCTCAGCTATCGTCGTCGTCGATAGCATCTCTATCCCGATTACGAGAACATGAGCTTCTCCCTCCAATATCTCTTCTCTGAAGGTCCAATTGAAAAATAATTATATGATGTTTGATAACATAGTAAAGAAAAATGAATTTATATGTATAAGGAAAAATAAGGTACCTGAACACTGCTCTGCCTAGCGTCAGAATTATCGCCAATTGAGCTTATGATCCATATGATACCACCGTACGCGTTATGGGGAATCGCACCACCTAAATATTCCATAACGTACCCTATGAGATCGTCCATTGAGTTGGTCGTCCTCGCAACTCTGGTCATCTCAGTAGTCACCTGAATATGTAGTTCCGGACCAATATTGTCAAACAAATACACGGAGATGCGTGCAATAAATGACATAGCCTAAAAACTGCTTGTGACTGCGCTCATTGTTGTAGATGGTGTGGAAGATGCTGTGATGATCTTATGCTTATGTCGGGTGAAGCTCCAACACCATGCAGAGGATATCTTCTTCTCCTATTATTAGGGAGAAATAAAATTAGATTTTGCTTTCGAATTTAATAATGTAAACAAATATAAATAGGAACGTAGAATTCAAATTGAATCGATTTTTTACCATACATACCTATTATGTCCCATTACGTTCTGCGTGAGAATGATGTTCTCCTATGTAGAAAGTATATGATGGTCCGACTCGCCTTGTTCCCCCTCCTACGACATCAATATTTTCGACACTTTCAACATCTCCTATCTCTTACGCTTCAACTTGGATATCATCTTCACTTTTATCTCCTATATCATCCTCGACATTATCATTGACATCATATTCTGTAGGTCGAGAAAAAATATCATTCAACATTGTTTCCGTGTCATCTATCCGTTGGCCACCGGACGTACCAACACGCATATTTGGATCCTCATCTTCAGTGATACCTTCCCCATGATAGTTCCAATATTTATATTTTTCAACAAAACCTAATTTTATTAGGTAGATCCGTATATCATTCCTATTTAGCAGCTTCATATTCCTACACCTACAATAAGGATAATACATAGCATCGCTTCTTAAATTTCTCGGATTCATTTCAGCATAACGCATGAGGGCGTCACATCCCTCCTTGTATCGCGTGTCATGAAATCTATGAAGCTGTGGGATATCTATCCATGTTTGTTAGGAAGTATCCTTATATGTAAATTATATATAATTATTAATTATGATTAATCTCATAACTACTAGTACATTCATGACTCTTATGCATTCAACACACATCAAACATATGTTCATATATCATTTAACTAAGTACACATATCTGGCGGTTGTCATAGGAAGGCTTCTATCCATTAAGAATATAGTAGTGCTTGCATCCAACTTCGTATACTTTGTATATCTTTATTTCTTAAAAATTTTGGCAGCACCTACCTGATGTTCTCCCTGTACACTGTGCAGATGTTATTATGCGTATCAACAATAGCCCGAAATACAGAACAACATACACTTATTGTATACGGAGAACAACGAATACGTGCTGCCCATACTTTCAAGAATGAAAATATACAAAGTATAAAAAGTTGGATGTATGCACTACTATATTCCTAACCCGTCCGAGAATGACAGATCCAATAATTACGAATTTCAGTACCAACTCTTTATTCATATAATATAAAATAAACGATCATTTCTGGGAGAAGACTTTGTCTGCTACCCAAATATGAGTCTTTATCTTATATTATAAGTCCAAAGAATTGGCCGTAATTATTGGACGGAAGTCTAGGGATAACGTTATTTTTTCATTCACCTAAATTGGATTATAACACATTATTAAAAATTGTTATATGTTATATATCATTCTATTTAAAAAAAAATTATTTCACATATTTTCACATCACAATCTTAAATATTCACATATACTTAAATATTCACATTATTAATTCAATGAGTTTGATGGAGACTACATTATGTTAGTCCTCCATAAACATTAACATGTAAATAATTTTGTCGAATAGAAAGGAAAACTATCTGCATTCCACAATATTCCACTCTTTGATTTCAGACATGAATGAAACCATAGTAACCCTCCAATCAAATGCATTAATAACCGTTCATTGATAATTCCAGGAAATAACCGTGAAATTAATAAAAAATTAGAAATTACCTTAAATGTTGCAACTGGAAGAGGGGGGCTGGATGCAACGGTGGTGGATACAACACAGGGGAATTTTCTGTTTGAGTAGAAAATCCAGGGTTAGATGGTCAAATTAGGGGTTAGGGTTTTGAGGAGAGAGAGGAGGGATCCTCAAGTCGTTGCGGAGGCGTGACAGGACGAGAGTGCGGTCGCGCAGATCTAGAGCAGGAGGCGCATTGTCGACGGGTTAGGGTGAGCGCAAGGGGAGGGAGCGCCGAGTGGGGAGGGGTTAGGGTGACGCGTCGAGGGGGGGGGGGAATATGGGAAGGAGGCAGTGGCGCGCTGGGGGATTAGGTTTAGGGGTTTTCTTTTTTATTTTTTGTTTTTTAAGATCATACTAGACGGAAATTTCCGTCTAGGTTGCAACCTAGATGGAAATTTCCGTATATGTTGAGTTTTTTTAATTTTAAAAAAAATTAAACCGTCTATGTTGCCATTATAAATGAAAATTTCCGTCTAGAATAAATTAAACTAGACGGAACAATCTAGACGGAATATTTTCGTCTATTTTGCCTCAACCTAGACGGAAGTTTTTTCTGTCTAGGTTGTTCCGTCTAGTTTGGCTGTTTTTCTACTAGTGATCAACATCCTAGCCTTCAGCATCTGGTGCTTCACCCCTCTTCGTGTACATCACATCTCAAACCACTTTAGATAAAATGGTAACATTGTATGAAAAAGATAACAGTTTATAAGTAAATTCATAGTTTCTGAAGAAATCTAATTTTTATGAATAAATGTAATAGTTTATAATTAACCTTACAATTTTTCTTATCTTTAAGTTTCCCTTGCTGGATTCATCTGCTCTTGATATAGTTATTGCACAAAATTTAGCTTTTATAAAAGTTTAGGGTCTGTTTAGTTGACAGAAGTGTCAAAAGTAAAAAGTAGATCAAAAAAGTAACCTTTAAAATTATGAAATAGGAAGTATCAAAAGTAGCATTTTTTTGTTTATTTCATAAATTCTCGGAAAATATTGAAATAGTATATTTTCCGGTTCATTCACTTTTTTGTTTGGATAGCAATTGCAAATAATGTTAGGAAAAGAGAAAGAAGATTTTTTTGGATTTTATTCAAAAATAAAAAATATCTATATAATATAAAGATTAATTTTATTCCTAAATTGTCTCGGGTTTCGGGTGCCTCCAAAGTACTTATGAACATTGAGGGAACAAACAAGATTTAGAAGTAGGGAGGTCACAAAGATATCATCTTGTCATTTAAGAAAGTACTAAAATTAATTTTTTTACTTTTTAAAGAAATAAATAGATCTTTTTTTTCTTAAAAGTAGTATTTACTTTATTTAGTTCATCTAGTTTTTAACTATTTTAATGCAAAGAGACGAAAGTGGTTTTTGGCGGTGTGGTTTTCTATAGATCAACTTTATTCTGATTTTGTAAAGAGAGTATCCAAAAACTGTTTCCGCTGACCCTGTGCATGTGAATGCTAGAGACCTATCCTTGACCATGTCCTTGTAATAATCTAATCCTTAATTAGTCACCATCCCCATATTGACTAATAATAATTTTCAGTCTAGCAATTTGAAGACATTCCAACATGCATCACGTCACGTCATAGCAGTAACTTTTCTTCTGATTTCATACTACACATTTTTTCAAAAAAGCTAACACCCACATATTTTAGTAAAAGATATGATTTTCTTTTTCTTTGACACCTGGCTACCTCTCATGTCGTGAATGCCCTATCTAATCTTAAAAGCAAGCAATAGCACAGGATCTAACTCCATTTGTCTTGCTTTCGTCTTCATGATAAGATATATTATAAAAAAAAAAGACAGAGAGGTATTAAGGTGGTTTTTGGTTGCTTGTCACTATAGTTGTAATGCAAGTGTTACTTGCTTGCAACCGAGACTTGCTTACAACCGAAACGTTGTAACTCTTCTTATATGTAACTACAGTTATAATTGTTTGGTTCAAATTTTAAATTTTGCAACTTACAATTGCAGTTGTTTGATTTTGCTTGTAACGTAACACATGCAACTTATTTTTCACCATTAATAAATTATTAAACTTATTAATTCCTTCCACACTTTTGAAATATTTATTTCTAAAAAAATAATGGCTTTTATTATTAAGTAAGTTGACTTATAAATTAAAAAAAGTTTAGGGGTTTTCTTTTTTATTTTTTGTTTTTTAAGATCATACTAGACGGAAATTTCCGTCTAGGTTGCAACCTAGATGGAAATTTCCGTATATGTTGAGTTTTTTTAATTTTAAAAAAAAGGGGGATTAGGTTTAGGGGTTTTCTTTTTTATTTTTTGTTTTTTAAGATCATACTAGACGGAAATTTCCGTCTAGGTTGCAACCTAGATGGAAATTTCCGTATATGTTGAGTTTTTTTAATTTTAAAAAAAATTAAACCGTCTATGTTGCCATTATAAATGAAAATTTCCGTCTAGAATAAATTAAACTAGACGGAACAATCTAGACGGAATATTTTCGTCTATTTTGCCTCAACCTAGACGGAAGTTTTTTCTGTCTAGGTTGTTCCGTCTAGTTTGGCTGTTTTTCTACTAGTGATCAACATCCTAGCCTTCAGCATCTGGTGCTTCACCCCTCTTCGTGTACATCACATCTCAAACCACTTTAGATAAAATGGTAACATTGTATGAAAAAGATAACAGTTTATAAGTAAATTCATAGTTTCTGAAGAAATCTAATTTTTATGAATAAATGTAATAGTTTATAATTAACCTTACAATTTTTCTTATCTTTAAGTTTCCCTTGCTGGATTCATCTGCTCTTGATATAGTTATTGCACAAAATTTAGCTTTTATAAAAGTTTAGGGTCTGTTTAGTTGACAGAAGTGTCAAAAGTAAAAAGTAGATCAAAAAAGTAACCTTTAAAATTATGAAATAGGAAGTATCAAAAGTAGCATTTTTTTGTTTATTTCATAAATTCTCGGAAAATATTGAAATAGTATATTTTCCGGTTCATTCACTTTTTTGTTTGGATAGCAATTGCAAATAATGTTAGGAAAAGAGAAAGAAGATTTTTTTGGATTTTATTCAAAAATAAAAAATATCTATATAATATAAAGATTAATTTTATTCCTAAATTGTCTCGGGTTTCGGGTGCCTCCAAAGTACTTATGAACATTGAGGGAACAAACAAGATTTAGAAGTAGGGAGGTCACAAAGATATCATCTTGTCATTTAAGAAAGTACTAAAATTAATTTTTTTACTTTTTAAAGAAATAAATAGATCTTTTTTTTCTTAAAAGTAGTATTTACTTTATTTAGTTCATCTAGTTTTTAACTATTTTAATGCAAAGAGACGAAAGTGGTTTTTGGCGGTGTGGTTTTCTATAGATCAACTTTATTCTGATTTTGTAAAGAGAGTATCCAAAAACTGTTTCCGCTGACCCTGTGCATGTGAATGCTAGAGACCTATCCTTGACCATGTCCTTGTAATAATCTAATCCTTAATTAGTCACCATCCCCATATTGACTAATAATAATTTTCAGTCTAGCAATTTGAAGACATTCCAACATGCATCACGTCACGTCATAGCAGTAACTTTTCTTCTGATTTCATACTACACATTTTTTCAAAAAAGCTAACACCCACATATTTTAGTAAAAGATATGATTTTCTTTTTCTTTGACACCTGGCTACCTCTCATGTCGTGAATGCCCTATCTAATCTTAAAAGCAAGCAATAGCACAGGATCTAACTCCATTTGTCTTGCTTTCGTCTTCATGATAAGATATATTATAAAAAAAAAAGACAGAGAGGTATTAAGGTGGTTTTTGGTTGCTTGTCACTATAGTTGTAATGCAAGTGTTACTTGCTTGCAACCGAGACTTGCTTACAACCGAAACGTTGTAACTCTTCTTATATGTAACTACAGTTATAATTGTTTGGTTCAAATTTTAAATTTTGCAACTTACAATTGCAGTTGTTTGATTTTGCTTGTAACGTAACACATGCAACTTATTTTTCACCATTAATAAATTATTAAACTTATTAATTCCTTCCACACTTTTGAAATATTTATTTCTAAAAAAATAATGGCTTTTATTATTAAGTAAGTTGACTTATAAATTAAAAAAAAAGGTTTTATGAGATATATTTAAAAAAAATTTATTAAAATTAATTTTAATTTCTAAAAAATGATATTTTTTATAAAATAAAATAATCCTGTAAAATAATATTTCTTTGTGAAAATATAGTTTGTAAATGACTTTTATTAAAAAATAATTCTTTTTCATAATTTTTTAAAAATACTATTGAAATTTTCAATAATAATATTTTAACAAATTATAATAGTATTCAATAAATTTTTTATTTTTTAGAAAAATAATATTTTTATTTATTTTTTCAAAAAGTAATAATTTTTTTTATAATTAGTTATTTCAAGAATTTTTCCAAAAAATAATATTTCTTCAAAAAAATCATTAGCGTTTTCTTAAAGGATATTGTGAATGACTATGTGATTCCCAGCACACGAATCTACCTTGATCTGGTTAGTCAACATTGTAGCTGTAGCCTCAGTCTGTTACCACACAACCGAAGCGCGGGGTATATTTCATATTAACGAATTTTCGGTCTATCTTTTCTGAACAGAGAACCACTCATTAGTTCCTGCGAAAGAAGGTCCATATACTGACTTTTTGCGAAACCGGTTAAGTACCTTACTGTTGTTAACACGCACAATACGTATTCTTACAAAAATTAACTTATTTTTCTGTACGATCAATTCAATATTTACTTTTTAACTCGAGAGCGGACGCCACATATATTTTTGAATGAACAGTGAATAGCTATGTTTAGGCTCATGGAGGCGGTATATATATTTGCGGAAAAATAATTGTACTTACCTTCTAAAATACCTTGGATTACTTATTATATATTATTTTTAGAAAATTATATTATTTTTTGAAAAATATATTTTAAAGATATAATCTTTGTCAAAAAATTATTTCTTAAAAATATTACTTTTTGAGAGATATTATTTTATAAAAATAATATTATGAAAAATAATATTTTTCAAAAGAATAATATTTTTATTTTTCTAGAATAATAATATTTTTTCAAATAATTATTGTTTTTGAAAAAAATTACCTTGCAAAATATTTTTTAAAATATCACTTTCACAAAAAATATTTTAGGAAAAATATTTTTAAATAACTTTATTTTTTAAGACTTTCTTGAAGAAATTATTATGATAATAATTTCTTAAAAGATTATATCAAATCTTTAATAAATTTCCTTTTTTTGAAATATTAAGTATTTTTAATAAATTTTGGTGATCAGTTGCAACAAAGTTGCAACTATGAGTTGCAGCCGTTTTTGACGCAAGTCATATGTTGCAACTATGAGTTGTTTTACAATTGTGGATATTACAACTGTAACTGTGAGTTGTAACAAAACAACACTTGCAACTGGACTAATTTGACTCAGTAGCATGCAACTAGAGTTGCAACCACTCCAGTTGCAAACTACCAAATACCCCTTAAATCAAAAAACAATCTCTAGGTGCAACTACTGTATATTTGCCTCTATCTTGATACTTTGTGTTTTCCGAAACCCCTCTCTTGTTTCCTACGTAGAAGGTAAATTAATTTAAGCACTTTTTTTTCTCGGGAACAATTTAAGCACATACTTCATATCACCTCTACACGTTATTTTCATTAAAAAAGAGAATTTTATCATATAAAACTCTAAATTCTTTCTTAAATTTGTGTTAGAAAGATTTAGGATCTAATATGACAAAACTCTACTTTTTAGAGGGTGTTAGGTAAACAACGTATTAGATCTGGGCTAAATTGAAAATATGAGGATTTCATAGTTTAATATAAAACTAAGAAACTTAGGGTTAACTTCACAAATCTCCCACAAACTTTGAAGGGTTTTTACATAACTCATATGTTAGGTCTCATGTTTATAAGCCTATTATCTAATCTAGTTTTGATGATTAAGAAACAATTCCTAACATCGTTTGTCGAGTGTTTGCATTTGATTGTTAGGTATCCTACACAAAGATCCTATGTTGAAGGTTGGATGGACTTGCGCCTACA
>NC_033797.1:143890043-143896009 GCF_001876935.1 Asparagus officinalis | reverse complement strand
TGGAGGAAATCGGAATGAAGCCGTCATAATTCAAGTCAAGATTCATCATCGCTTCATCCGCAATCAAGATGAGCTTAATTAAAGATCAAGCTTGGCTATAGTGTTTGTTAGTCTAGGTGTTTACTTTATGTGTTATACTTAAAAGCTCAAATCATACACACACACACGCACACACATTATTTCATATTTTGAGTTTTTGGACTATAGGCTGAGCAATACCATTTTACATCACTTCCAAAGTCTATTAATCCACTGAAATAGATTCTAAATTTTGGTTGAAATCGTTTTGACAAAATCAAGTGTTTAAATGAACTCGTATTTTTGAGATTTTGCAAAATGATGAGTTTTCACAAACTAAAAATGATATTTGAAAATTGTCTTTTCTAACATGTTTTTTTTTCATCAGAATAATCATTTCCCTAAGTTTCACAATTTTTGGAATTTAATTTTATTTTAAACACACTTTGAAAATCAGTTTTACTGTTCATATAAGGGTTGTGCATGTTTTTCGGTCGACCAACTGTTCATATCATTCGCCCAATAAACTGCTCTAGAATTTCATTTTTTTGTTTCTGCTCAATCGACCGATCCTTATTAGTCGACTGAACAGTGTTATTAGTCGACCAATGTAGTGTCATCAGTCGACCGATAGCTCATTTGTTTTCTCCTGTTTAGCCTATCAGTCGACCGATGATGTTCATTAGCGGACCGATAACGGTCAGTTTCCCCTGTAACGACTAGTTTTGATATGTTTTGTTTGGGAGGTTATATATATAGCTTCAAGCCTTGTTTTTCTTTCATGGATGTTTAATTTGAGTTTTATCAGTTTGTTTACAAGAGTTTAAAGTATGTTTTGGTTTATGCAAAAGTGTTTATAAGAGGAGGAGATCATTTCGGTTTTGAGCATCAATTTTTAAATCTCTATCTATCTTGTTCTTGGAGAAGTTTTCTAAACTCAAATCTCCAACTAATCTATATTTTTGATTATCATATCTATAAGCTAGATTTAAATTGATTTTAATTTTTGTTATTATTCATTGTTTACACACACACACACACCCACTTGAGCTTAAGTTATATCACATATCATACAGTTTGGGTTGTGGGTATATTTTATTGAGAGAGCTTAATTTTCGTTCTCATTCATATTAGAGAACAAATCTTGTATAAGCACTTTCATTTAGAGAACACATTGTATTACACAATGATACTTAGAGGAGTGGTTGGGAGAAGAACGCGGTCAATTCCAAGAGGAGTGACTTGGCTGTAAAAGCCTAAGGAGAGGTAGTAATTCCAAGCACTTGAGGAAGGTGACACAGGTCGATCAACACTTAGAGATGTGTATTGTGTGATTATCAACGTGTGAGTTGTAAAAGTTTTCGATGAGCTTTGGAAACCGATTGTGTAGTTATTGTATTGATAGTGGAGAATCTCCTCGAGGTGAGGAGCGGAGATGTAAGTCGAGTGTTAGACCGAACTCCGTGATCATATTTGTTGTTTGCGATTGCCTTGGCGTATTATTCTTGTGCTCATTGTTTATCATATTTCTATATCGCCATTTTCTTATAGTTTATATCGCCTATTGTTTAGTTATACATCCTTGCATATATCACTTGTGTATATCATATTTCTAGGATATTGTTAATAAGTTTTAATTTGGCATCAATATCGGATTAGATTAGCAATTATCCTATTTACCACCCTCCCTCTAAGGTACTTTCATTTGGTATTTGAGCTTGATGCTCTTTGATTTGTGGTTTTAATCACCTAGAGTCAAAGATCCTTACTTTAACTTCTTGCTAATCTAGTTTTGTGGTTTTATATTGCTTGCATTTATATCATGGATATACATGGTGCACCTAATTTAGATTATGCTATTAATATTGCTCCAAAATTAAATGATTCCCCTTATGCTCAATGGTGTGTTAGATTTAAACTTTTTGTTAGATCTAAATATTTTGATTTATGGGAAATAATTGATTATGCTCATATTGTGCCCACATTGGAGAAATCCAAGTGGAGCAAAAATGATAAAAGAATATTTACAATGAACAAGCTCTTGTTAGAATTTTTGCTTAATGCTTTCGATTCATATATATCTAACAAGCTTTCTTATTTTAATAGTGCTTACAAATTGTGAATATTTATAGAAGCACATCAAGGAAACTTTAAGGAGATCCGACATGTTTTGGTGGATTCCACTTCAAGTACAATTAGAGCTTCGTCATGCACACGGTCACTAGGCAATAGCTCTAGTGAGGTATGTGAGTCCGATTCCGAAAATGAATAATCTATAGATAAACTCGCTTGTGCTTATGAAAAATTAATGTATGTCTATAACAAATTGCATTATAATTTTGTAAATTTGCAAAGCAAGCATGTAAGCTTAAAATCCGATCATGAATTGCTAGCTTCTAAATTTGATATTATTGCTAAAGAAAATATGATCCTAAAAGAAAATAATAAAAAATTAAAATTGGATCACGATGCATTAATCTTAAATATTGCTAGAATAACTTTATAGGCTGTCTAAAAATTACTACAGATAGCTGATCCCCATCAAACACCAATGATAAAAGTTATAATCTGACGACTTTCACATCAACAACACGACAATGAAAGTTACAATCAGACGACTTTCTCGATAATAGGCGAAGGTCTAAAGATTTTCACGTAGATCGATGAGGGTTACAATTCAATGGCTGTCATGACAACCGATGAAAGCTCTGATCAACAGCCTTCACAGCGGGAATTACAATCGGATAATTCCCCTATTTTAAGGAGCTAGAGAAAATATTACAAAATAACGATCTTCGCAATACTCTGACAAAAGAGATTATAAGTCAACGATCTCTTCTGATCCAAACGCAGGGCTCATTGCTGCGTTTTCAGCCCAAACACAGAGCTCATTGCTGCGTTTTCAGCCCCAAACGCAGGATTCATCGCTGCATTCCAGATCCAAACACAGCTTTCATTGCTGTGTTTTCAGCCCAAAACGCAGAGCCCAACTCTGCATCCTAGGATCAAGATGCAGAGTTCATTCCAGAACGCGAATTGCGTGTTTGACTGGTTTAATCAGAACCTGAACAGTTTTAAAACTATTTTTCCACTTAATGGGGGCGGTTACACCCTATAAACCCCCATTAAGTAGCAGATTAAGGGGCGGTTACACCCAAAATCCTCCTATAAATACTAGAAACTCAACTGAGTTCAGGCTCTCTTTTCGGGATCAATCTTTTGGGAGTTCGACTTTTTGCATCGGAATTGCATAAAGAGAGATCATCATTCAACCTTGAAGCATTCTTCGGCAATAGAGATCCTTGGAGTTTTGGTACTTGGGTTAAAACTGATTTTCGGTTCAAATCAACTCTTCTACAGAGTTTAAAACTCGCACTGAGTTCTTAAACTCATCAAGAGTTCTGCTCAAACTTGCCACGCAAGTCCTCCTTAACATCAATCAAGAGGAAGAAACCGTGTTTCAGTGAAGTGAAACGATCGGATCGTCAACGGGATACAAGATCGAAAGCCCATCGACACTAAGAAGAACCCAAGTTAAACAAAGAGAAAGGTCTCCGTCGATCTTTCTCTCTTTTGTAATTCGGGGAACCGATTGAGAGGAATTGTAATTTCTTTTCCTGAGTTATTAGAGAGAGATTGCATTAAGAGAATTGTAAGTTATTCTTTTTCTAAGTCTGTTAGAGAGAATAGTATAAATTCATTTTCTTAATTTCTTCTTTTAATTTTCCCACCAAACAAACTCATGAGAAAAATGATGCCTTGTTAGAAGTAGAAATAATTAGGAATGAATTTGATTCTTTTAAAAATAATCATGTTTATTATACTTCTAATACCAATGCAAGTGTGACAAATGAAGAGTTGAATAATGTGAAAAACCGCATATCCTCCTTAGATTCCACTCTAACTAAATGCATTGATAATAATAAAAACTTATGGACTTGTGTGCAAAGTCACGTGATAATTCATCCAAAACTCACACTCAGTATGCACACATGTATAACAAAATTTATAAATGCACTATTTGCGGCCATAAATGCCATATTGCTAAATTTTTCTATGATGTAAAAAACCCGCAAATGCTAATATTATTGCTCCATGTGCATCTCATAGAGATTCTTCATCAAACACACACACATGCACATAATGTTCATCATAAGCATGTAAATGTGTTTAAATGTGATTTTTGTGGTTGTTTTGGTCATTTGGCCAAATTTTATTCTGATCTAAGAAAAGATTCGCATTTGTAAAATATTTTAAAAAGATCACCCTTGTTTGCAAATATTTCTCGTGCACATTTATATGATCAACAAAAATAAATGCATCCATTTTATTGCACTTATTGCAATAGAATGGGTCATTTGCGTGATTTTTGCTATGATCAGACATATGCACAAAATGCGCCCAAATGGGGTCATAACCTAAGGGCATTGAGCTATATTGATAGAGGTCATGTCCCTAACCTCTCCGGCACCAAGAGTGTTTGGGTGCCAAAAACCGTTTAAATTTTAAAAATAATTTTTTAGCGTTTCCGTTTTCATTCCTTTTTAGGAAAACGTGTTTGCAAAACTTATTTTTTTAAAATGTATATTGATCAAAATTTTTACCCAAATGATTGTTTTTAAATTACATATATTGATCAAACATTATTTTTGGAAATTTACTTTGTTTTTCATTACATATTATGATTTTTATTGGTCTTAACTTTGAGGGCATTGATTATGAGTCAAATTCTTATGTTTTTAGCATTTGCTAGTTTTAAAAATTTTAAACTATTTTAAATGCATGTTAAAAATGCCTTCCTAAAATGTTTTACAAATGAAGAAGTCTATGTTGAGTAATCCCCATGATTTATTAATCTTTTTCTTCTAAATCATGTTTATTAGATGCAAAAAGCTTTATATGGGTTAAAACAAGCTCGAAGAGCTTGGCATGCTTAAATTTTCTTGTCGAATAGAGTACAAATTAATCTTGGTTTGTTTTATCCTAAGCATACTTCTTTTTTTATCTTTGTGGATGAAACATAAAAAAGTTCGACATTACTCTTCGTATATTTATGTATTTATGAAAGATGTGTCACTTATTTATATTGATACAAAATCTCAATTTAGCGGATATCTTTACCTAACCTCTTTGCAAAGATATTGTTTTGTCATATAAGAGGTGAATTGGGCATGTTTAACATTTGAATCATGTTTGCTTGATTATTTTCTTTATCTTTTCAAAAATAATATTTTTGTGATTTTGGGCCTTCATGGATGTTCATAACTTTCTTTCATTTTCAAATTGGGGATATATATAAGGATTTTCATTTGGACTTTCATGAATTTAATGATTTTCATGATTTCCCTTCATTTGATTTCATGATCTATATATATAAGTCTATATATTATATTTTTTATGTTTGTGAATTGAGACACCATTTTCATAATGATATATCTAAATGTGTTCTTTTGAGTCACCTTGAATGTGAGTTGTGTTTAATATATGTTTTTATATCTATGTTTACTCAAATATATGCCTTATTATAAGTTTTTATATGCTTTAAAGCTTTATGGTAGGGGGAGCCTTCCCTATCTCTTTTCTTGTTTATACTCACTCGTGCTTATATGTAGATGGAGCTTATTGATCTCTTTCTTCTATTTTTTTTCCACATTTAGATGTTGACAAAGAGGGAGAAATAAGTAAATTGTGAGTATATCATTTTCTATCATGCATGAGGATTACAAATTATATATTCATTGGTATCATGCATGTTTTATATACTCTTTGTGTAGATTGTTTGTCATTATAAAAATGGAGAGATTGTTAGGTCTCATGTTTATGAGCCTATTGTCTAATCTATTTTTGATGATTAACAAATAATTCCTAACATCGTTTGTTAAGTGTTTGCATTTGATTGTTAAATATCCTACACAAAGATCCTATGTTGGAGGTTGGATGGATTTGCA
>NC_033797.1:143842240-143890033 GCF_001876935.1 Asparagus officinalis | reverse complement strand
TATCTTGGAGAAAATCAGAATGAAGCCATCACAATTCAAGTCAAGATTCATCATCACTTCATCCGCAACCAAGACGAGCTTAATTGAAGATCAAGCTTGGGTATAGTGTTTGTTAGTCTAGGTGTTTACTTTATGTGTTATACTTAAAAGCTCAAATCATACACATACACGTATTATTTCATATTTTTAGTTTTTGGATTATAGGCTGAACAATAC
The DNA here is from genome assembly GCF_001876935.1 of Asparagus officinalis. Lineage (NCBI taxonomy): Eukaryota > Viridiplantae > Streptophyta > Magnoliopsida > Asparagales > Asparagaceae > Asparagus > Asparagus officinalis. The sequence continues at coordinate 143,889,817 of NC_033797.1, read as the reverse complement.
CATCTTACATCACTTCCAAAGTCTATTAATCCACTAAAAAGTATTCCAAAATTTGGTTGAAATCATTTTGACAAAATCAAGTGTTTAAACGAACTCGTATTTTTGAGATTTTGCAAAATGATGAGTTTTCACAAATGAGAAATGATATTTGAAAACTTTCTTTTCTAACATGTTTGTTTTCATCAGAATAATCATTTACCCAATTTTATAATTTTTAGAATTTATTTGCTATTTTTAAACACACTTTGAAAATCAGTTTTACTATTCATATAAGGGTTGTGCACATTTTTCGGTCAACCGACTGTTCATATCACTCGACCGATAAAGTGTTCTGGAATTTTATTTTTTGTTTCTGCTCAGTCGATCGATCCTTATTAGTCGACTGAACAATATCATCAGTCGACTGATAGCTCATTTGTTTTTGCTTGTTCAGCCTATCGGTCAATCGACGATGTTCATCAGTCGACCGATAACAGCTAGTTTGCCCTGTAACGACTAGTTTTGAGATGTTTTGTTTGGGAGGTTATATATATAGCCTTCAAGTCTTGTTTTTCTTTCATGGATGTTTAAAATAAGTTTTATCAGTTTGTTTATAAGAGTTTAAAGTATGTTTTGGTTTATGCAAAAGTGTTTACAAGAGGAGGAGATCATTTCGGTTTTGAACATTAATTTTCAAATCTCTATCTATTTTGTGCTTGGAAAAGTTTTCTAAACTCAAATCTCTAGCTAATCTATATTTTTGATTATCATATCTATAAGCTAGATTTAAATTGAGTTTAATTTTTGTTATTATTCATTGTTTACACACACACCCACTTGAGCTTAAGTTATATGTCGACATATCGTATATTTTGGCTTGTGGGTATATTTCATTGAGAGAGCTTAATTTTCGTTCTCATTCATATTAGAGAACAAATCTTGTATTTACAATTTCCTTGAGAGAACACGTTGTATTACACAAGGACACTTAGAGGAGTGGTTGGGAGAAGGACATGGTCAATTCCAAGAGGAGTGGCTTGGTTGTAAAAGCCTAGGGAGAGGTAGTAATTCCAAGCACTTGAGGAAGGTGACACGGGTCGATCAACACTTAGAGAAGTGTATTGTGTGATTATCAACGTGTGAGTTGTAAAAGTTTTTGATGAGCTTTGGAAACCGATTGTGTAGTTATTATATTGATAGTGAAGAATCTCCTCGAGGTGAGGAGCGGAGACGTAAGTCGAGTGTTAGACCGAACTCCGTGATCATATTTGTTGTTTGCGATTGCCTTGGCATATTATTCTTGTGCTCATTGTTTATCATATTTCTATATCGCCATTGTCTTATAGTTTATATCGCCCATTGTTTAATTATACATCCTTGCATATATCACTTGTGTATATCATATTGTTAGGATATTTTTAATAAGTTTTAATTTGGCATCGATATCGGATTAGATTAGCAATATGAAATAGTTACCTAGAGGGTTTGATATGAAATAGTTTTACACGTTCATGATGTGTGCGGTGCGCCCTATCCCGGAATAAAATTATTCCAACCAAAAGTAAATCTGATTAATAGTGGCCCCCTAGGGCAAATGTGTTAGAATTAATATTAAAATTTGACTCTCAGTTCTCACAACAACTTTAAAGTTTTGGTGTAATTATTAGAGAATGACCTGACTATGATTAGTTTAATTCTGAACTAGACATATCCCATGTATTATAGTTTCCCTTTAATTTTTGTTCTAATATTACCTCCAGTTTTAGTCTAATAATAGGACTAAAAGAGTAACTTGTTCAAACTGGTTTAGTTTGGTTGTCTAGTAAACCACGCGCCCTATATGGATTTAGACTCAGCTTGACACACAAATTGGGGTCAAACATGCTCAAATCTGAGTAGCTGAGCCAGTCAAGTCAATTTTCAAGCTGAGTCTAGATAATATAACATACTTCTGCTAGCTCAAATTAAGATGTAGAGATCAACGAGCCCATATTCTCTATGATCTTAATTATAGAGAATGTCTAGCTATCATAGATACATGAGTTCACTATTGGTTAATTTATCTCAATGGGACCTATAGTTAATATTTTAATATAACTTAGATAAGCAATATTATTCGTAGGGTCTGCTGAATGAGAATATCTAATTGATAAATTATAGAGATTCTCTACGAAGAAGGATGCAAAGAATCTTTACCCGAGATCAACACGTCAATACTATCCTATATATGCATCAATGATTACCCAATCGGCCACAAAGTGTGTCATTCGTATTAGTTTGTTCACATCTCTGTTGTTGACATTGAGAAAAAAGAAAGCGACTTCCAACTCCAAACCCAACATGATTACGTTCCATTGTTGCAATTAATGAAGAGCTTTGCTACAGGGACCCAAAATATGGGACCAATAAAGGGGACAAGTGAGGTGTCCTCCTCCTATTGGATAATGAGTTGGCCATCATTAATGATGGCCAACTCATTATCCAATAGGAGGGGGACACCTCACTTGTCCCTTCTATTGGTCCCATATTTTGGGTCCTTAAAGAATTTTTCGGTTGTGCAATATCAAATCCCTGCCACATCCATTACTGCGAATATTCCACAATCTTGATTACACTCATTTCAAACGTTTTTCCAAACATTTTCAACAACAAATCCCATCATAAATTGTCTGCTGCTTTCTGCACACACTTTGTTTTCATACACGTAAAGCACACACAACACAATTTCAAGCGCAATTGTACAAACTCGGCAACAAACAATGAAGACATTTTTAGTGACGTACGTCTAAACCAATAATATTAATTCATCAACATTAATGATCAAGATGAAGATGATCTAGGATGAAGTCTCCATTACTAATGTTTTGCAGGCATGAGATTATAACACCTCTGAACTCATCTCCTTCATTAACAACAATAACGAGGGCATTTGGCCACAACATCCTTGACTTTGTGACAGTATATATAGCATGTTGCAGTCCAACCTCCATCTCCATTAAAACCCTCATCAATTTGGCAGCTGGATGCTTCACTTTGTCGGAGCAACTATTCAAGAGGCGATTATCTAATCAAAGTATGTATGAAGAGAGAGATGATGTTAATAAAACAAGGTATGTAGAGTAGGAGAACCAAGAGTTGAAATTGTGTTCTCTGTCTTTCTTTCTTTCTTCTTCTTCTTCTTCTTTTTTTTTTTTTTTGCTTGCTCGTAGGTACAGTATGTGGGTCTTTGCCTATTTAAAGACCAACTAGGCTACATGATACGACCCTCTAAAATAATACAAACTCTTAGGTACCGTTTGGCAAAGGGTTAAGTGAGGGGTTAAGGAGACTTAACCCCTTCTTAACCTGCCAAACACAACAAATCTATATAAGGGTTAAAAGAAGTTAACCCTCCATAATTTGCCAAACATAAAAAATATAGAAGAGTTAAGTTAACCCCTCTAGAGGGGTTAAAATGAGTTAACCCCTCAAAATGAGGGGTTTACTAATACTCCTATTTAGATGGAATAAGAGTTAACCCTTCTAATTATAAAGAAAATAGTCAAAATCATTGTTATTCCCAAACACTAAAACTGATCATAAGGGCTAAAATAAAACTTATTTAACGGGTTAATAATTTAGTCCTTCGGATTATCAAATGGGCTAAGTACATTAATCTTTCTCTTTAACCCCTCTTCATTAACCCTTTGCCAAACGGGGCCTAGAGATAATTAAAACAAACCAAACCCTTTTCCCTTTGAATTACTAATTAACTCTATCTTTAAACTAACAAACTCAAAGATAACCAAACTCCTACATATAAAGACTTCTAAATTAAGATAACTAACTCAAAACCCATTAGAATTAGGATTAACTTTCAACATCCTCCCTTAATCCTTGTTCTGTGGAGTCTTCATTCTCATCATGTGCTTCAACTTGAAATACGCTTCAAAGTTTAAGGGTTTCATAAGGATGTCCACAACTCGATCTTCAGACTTGTAATAAACCAATACGATCTCGTTCTTGCCAACATTGGCTCGTAGAAAGTGGTAATGAGTATGAATATGCTTGCTCCTTCCATGAATGACTAGATTTTTCTCCAAATCAATTGCGGACTTGTTGCCAACATAAATCTTTGTAGCACCTTCAACTTGAACATTAATTTGACTTAGTAAATTACACAACCTAATTGCTTGACATACGCTCGACTCCGCTGCTACATACTCTGCTTCACAAGTTTAGAGTGCAATAATAGACTGCTTCTTCGATGACCAAGAAAATGCAGTAGAGACAACATTAAAAACAGAGCCAGAAGTGCTCTTATTATCATCGTGATGTATGCTCCAATCACTATCAGAATAGCTTGCAATATCACAATTGTTAGATGAAGAATAAAATAAACCATGATCATAAGTCCCATTTAGATACTGCATCATTCTCTTTGTAACTTATAGATGAGATTGGCGATGAGCCTCCAAATATCTGCTGACTAAACCAACTCCATAGTCTATGTTTGGCTTTCTACATATAAGATATCTCAAACTTCTAACAATTTGCTTGAAATAAGTAGGATCAACTTATGCACCATCACCTTTTCAAGATAATTTAGTACCAACCTCCACGAGAGTTCTAACATGATTGCAATCAAACATCTGAAACCTTTTCAATAACTTTACACAATACCTCTTTTAACATATGAAAATCTCGTCATTGCCTTGAACTACTTTAATGCCAAGAAAATAAGATATTGTTGTGTGCGGCAGAAGCTTCGAGGAGCGACACAAACAATAACTCGAGATAAATCACAACTAATAAGCAAATCACAACCACAACAAGAACAAACGATTTACGTGGTTCGACAAGTTGCCTACGTCCACGGGGCAAGGAGGGGGGAGTTCTTACTATTAAAAATCAAGAGAATACAAATAGTTACAAATCTCACCGATCAAACCCTAAAACAAAGCTCTAGATCTCTCACAATTGGATGCATCAATCCTCTCCAAAAGACTGCTCAAAATCGTCCTTGCTTAATCCTAACTAATTACAATTAGGATTATATATCAACTCAGAAACGATCCGGGTCAAAAACCAAAGCCCAGCCCAAAATTCTTCTACGGTCGACCGCGGTGGTCGACCGCGCAGGTCTCACGGTCGACCGTACGAAGCTCGCGTTCGACCGAACACTCCCGATAGAGAACTAAAAACTTAAAGTCAACTCGTGGTCGACCGTGGCAGTCGACCGAACTGATTTTCCGAGAGATAATCGCCTACAGGGTCCCCGCGGTCGACCTCGTGCATGTTCGCGATCGACTGCGGCAGTCGACCGCTAGTCTGCCTGGCTGTTTCTTTAGCTGTTTTCCTGCACTTTCTCGCCATTTTTTCAATTCTCCACCTCGACGAATGTTTCTACCAAAACTGAGCCGACACCAAATCATTCAATAGTCCCTCAACAAGTCTGGGAACCAAACTAGAACTGAAATATAATCTCCCCTCATCTGAATCAACAGATCAAACCGGCTGCATCTGAAAGTCTGCATAAGTATCCTCTTGCCCAAGGAATCAAACCGAACGTAGTTCACCCAAATGGCCTCCAAAGGCCTCAATCCACTAGAAGAGTTCGCAACCCTTCTCCAACATCACGATCAAGTCTACGGCTGGTAGCACCTCTAATGGCCCCAAACTGAAACAATCCAAACATCTCCACCTGAGATGAACCAATGGCCATACCCAGATTCCATCTATCAGCTACACTCGAATCGATCAACCTATCATCTGCATCCGAATCAACATGATTCCTAATCTGTGTCACGTCAGCTAGAATCTCAAATGATGTAGTATGATCTGGAGTATATAGAGTAAACTCCATCCAATGTGGAGTAGCATCACCCTCCACCTGCTGCGATGTCCCAACGATCTGATCAATACTCTCCACCTGCCGAGAGTCAAACGTGACATACCTGCTCAGAATAAAATCAGAAGCTCCTAACTGATACTCAAATAAGTCTCTGAATCCCAAACACGCAATCAGATCAAATCTCACATCCTCGATGTGACCAAATGCTGGGTAACCAAATATCTGACGCCAACCAAAATCTAAAGCAGCTCTACCAGATCCTATATCTCTACATACAGCAGTCAACAACCTATACATAAGATGTCCCAAACATGTCGTAGCCCGCACACCAATGCCAATGCTCGACATCAAACGCCGATCCTCCTCCAGCAAGGAACAACTCCCCAAATCTTCCATCTCGCCTCGTCACCTCAAAGTTTCCACACCAATGAAGTGTCTCCTATTACCGTGAGCTCGACACAAACGTAAGAAAGAACCCCTACCATAATCAGAACGTCGGGTTATCTTTCCACCAACACACTTCCTCTATCTATTGTGGGCTTCTAGGACTTCACACCAACAGTACTTGGTTGCAACCCACCAATGCCTAGAGCAATCCCTAACTGTGAAAACCACATACCTATTACCTCCCAATGACGTTCCCTTGGAAGGCCCCCGAATGCCTGAATGAACACCCCTCAGAAGACCCCTCGAATGATAGATAGAAGTGTCAAACTCTACCTCGGTCTTTTCGCTCATACCAATGGGTTCACAGGACTTCAAATTGCAGGTCAAAGCACTCCTAAACAACCTATGCATGACATTACCAATCAAATAACCCAGCATCAAACAACGTCACAGTCTAGCCGAATCTGATAAAGTCGTCAGCTCCTTATCAATCGCCGTGCTTCTGAGCAAATAATATAAATTGCTCCTTCTGACGCTCTCATGGATCCCAATGTGACCTTCAAGCGTGCATCCACCAAGGTCACCCTATAGCCTGCTGCCTCCAAAGCTCCAAGTAAAATGATGTTATTCTTCAACTGCGGAACGAACCTCACATCATCCAACTCTCGCATCATCCCGTCACTCATTTATTCTTCAACTGCGGAACGAACCTCACATCATCCAACTCTCGCATCATCCCGTCACTCATCCTAATCTGAACAGTACCAATACCACTAATAGAGCATGCATGTCCATTACCCATGATCACAACATCCTCTCTTTCCAACTTCTTAAAACTAGAGAACTAATCCCTCCTAGGACAAACATGGTAAGAAGCAGCCGAATCCAACATCCACTCTGTAGAGTCGGCATCACAAACTGACGGTAGTGCCGATAACGAATAGCATGAAGAATCTGAATCGTTGCCACTAGACTTGACAACATTCACCTCTGAACCTTGTACAGCTTTCTCCTTATTCTTTCCGGCTCGATCTATCTTTGGGCATTCAGCTTTCCAATATCCATCCTCTTTACAAAAAGCACACTGATTCCTACGAATCCCACAATGTGCACCTCTAGACTGTGATCTCCTGCTTCGGTTTGAACCACGACCATGAACTACTAATGCATCTCTCGATGACTTCTCGGAGGGTTCATCGACACTCTTCCTCAACTCATAATTTACCAACGCTGAGGTCACCTCCTTGTAACTAACAGTAGTTCTTCCATTAATCATAGTTAGGACAAAAGTACCATAATCATCCTCGAGCAACGAACACAAAAGTAGCATCGCCTTGTCTTTATCCTCAACTATGATGTCCACATTGGCCATATCTGAAAGTAGCTTAGTAAAATTATTGACATGCTCCCTGATGGAAACTCCCCTCTTCATCTTGAACTGGTAAAACCTCTTCTTCAAGTGAAGCTGATTCTCAATGCTCTTAGTAAGATACTTTTCATTGAGTGTTTCCCACATCTTCTTCGCCGACGTCTCGTTCATCACATCATAAATAAGATCTGGCGTCAAGCACGACCGAATAACTCCACACGCCCTACTATTCATCTTCTTCCAAACCTTTTCTTCCATATCACTAGGTTTCTCTTGAAACTCAAGAGTCTCCTCCAAATTCTCTGCATCCAAGGCGTCCATCACCTAACACCTCCACAATCCGAAATTGATCTTGCCGTTGAATTTTAGAACATCAATCTTCATGTTATTGATGCTCAAACTATGTATCATCTTCGTAAGAGACGAACTTGATGTGCTTGTTTCTACCATGTTATCGATCTAACTCTTCAGATAGGAATCTTCACCGAATCCTTCAAACAAGCCTGAAGCTCTAATACCACTTGTTGGCGCGGTGGAAGCTTCTAGGAGCGACACAAACAATAACTCGAGATAAATCACAACTAATAAGAAAATCACAACCACATCAAGAACAAACGATTTACGTTGTTCGGCAAGTTTCTACATCCACGGGGCAAGGAGGGGGGAGTTCTTACTATTAGAAATCAAGAGAATACAAATAGAGTTACAAATCTAACCAATCAAATCCTAAAACAAAGCTCTAGATCTCTCATAAATCTCCCACAATTGAATGCAGCAATCCTCTCCAAAAGACTGCTCAAAATCGTCCTTGCTTAATCCTAACTAATTACAATTAGGGTTATATATCAACTCAGAAACGACCTGGGTCAAAAACCAAAGCCCAGCCTAAAATCCTTCTGTGGTCGACCGCGACGGTCGACCGCGCAGGTCTCGCGGTCGACCGTACGAAGCTCGCGGTCGACCGAACACTCCTCGCGGTCGGCCGTGGCGGTCGACCGAACTAATTTCCCGAGAGATAATCGCCTACAGTGTCCCCGTGGTCACCGCCTTCAGCTCCGAATCCTACTGGCCTTCGTGCACGTTCGCGGTCGACCGCCAGTTTGCCTGGCTATTTCTTTAACTGTTTTCCTACACTCTCTCGCTATTTCTTTAGATATCAGGTCGAGATCTGTCATCTCAAATTCATGCAGCATAGACTTCTTAAAATCTTTAATCAAACTAATATTATTGCTAGTAAAAATCAAGTCAACAACATAAAGGCATAGTAGTATATCACCATAATTATAATGCTTGGAGGGGCACTTCTGAAATCTACTTTCCTGAAAGAAAGAGTCAATCCTTTTGCTCCATGCTCGCGGTGTTTGCTTGAGACCGTACATTATTTTCTTCAACTTGTATACTTATGCTCATACCTTTCTTCATAAATCTAGGTGGTTGCTTTATGAAAACTTCTTCTTTAAGTGACCCAGTAAGAAAGGCTGACTTCACATCCATCTAAAGAATATCTTAATACTTCTGTGATGCCAAGACAATTATTACTCTAACATTTATAATTCTAGCAATAGGAGAAAATACTTCTTGGTAATCATAACCTGGCCTTTTCTCGTAACCTTTTGCTACGGATTTTGCTTTATGCCTCTCAACTCACCGTTAGCCTTAATTTTTATTTTGAGAACCCTTTTCACATTGATGGTTTTATGTCCTTGCAAAATATTAGTAAGCTCCCACGTGTCATTCTTCTTAGTGGCCTTTATCTCTTCTTTCATTGCATGTATTCGCTTAGGATCTTGAATAGCCTCTTCAAATATAACTATCTCATAATCTGTGAACATTACAACGTGTACTATATCTCCGTGAGCATCAACATCATCATCTAGAGTTATTTCATAATCTCTCAAGAAAACTGATGGTTGGCGATTTCTTCTTGGTCTTTCAACTTCTAATAAAACTTGTGGGGTTGGAATTTCAGAAGCATTGGCCAATGTTGCTTCTTTAGTCGCAAGAGGGACGGCGTCTTTAAGAATATCAAGGATAGTGCGCTGTGAATTATTTTGTACTTCCAGATCCTAATTCCAAGCTTCTTCTTTAACAAATAAAACATCTCTTCTCACGATCACCTTCTTTGTAATGTGCTTGTAGAGGTTGTAGCCTTCGGACTAGTAGCTAACAAAAAGTGTCTTCTCACCTCCATCATCAAGTTTTCTTTCTTCTTTTTACTAGAGCATGAGCATAAGCAATAGAGTCAAACACATTGAAATGCCTTACATTTGGCTTATAACCAGTCCATGTCTCTTCAGGAGCGAGATTATCAACGTCCTTTGTGGTGACCTGTTCAACAAATAAATAGTGCATGAGACAAATTCACCCTAAAAACAATTTGGCATACCTTTGGCCTTTAGCGTGCTTCTCACCATGTCAAGTATGGTCCTATTTTTCCTTTTAGTGGCTCCATTGTGTTGAGGTGCGTAGGAAAAATTGACACCATGCTTTATTCCTTGTTTTACACAATTCATTAGACGAATATTCACCTCCACCATCTGTACGTAGCACCTTGATAAAGTAACCACTTTCCTTCTCAACCAAGGATTTAAAGTTCTTGAAACAATCAAAGACTTTAGATTTTTGCTGTAGAAAGTAGACCCATATATTCCTTGTGAAATCATTAATAAAAGTAAGGAAGTGCCGATTATTGCTATTTGATACCGTGTTTATAGGGCCATACACATCTGAATGGATGAGTTCAAGAGGCTTACTTGCACGCTAAGTGTTGATGTTAATAATCACACATGTAAACTAATATGAACTGAGTTGATTAGGGACTGCTAACTTTTTTGAATATCTAGTTTCGAGTTAAACTATTCTTCCCTGCACAAATAGAAACTCGTAAGAGGACGGGGACTGATTCTCCTGTTGTTCCTCTGACGATCGGGCCAGTGATGCACTTGATTAGGAAAAAGATCAACTGTATGAGTTCTTAAGTGCTATAGAATGGAGAAAGATGTAGAGAAATTGCTTACCTTCGTATTGGGAATAGTTTTTCCTCTTATAGCCATACAGGAGGGGTGTTTTAGTCTTTTTTGGTTGAGTTTGAGATGGCAGTTGAGCCAGCATCGACATTACAGGTGTCAGCCGTGGAGTGGTCATGGAATGGGCGCGGTCACTTTGGTATTAATGAGATGGGATATGTGGCATACGAAGCCGGCGTGGTCTGATGTATCATAAGTAGTACTAGGGATGGAGAAATGATGGTGTTTGTTAAGCATTTAATGTGATGTCGACACGCTGTCAGCGGGCGGTTGAGGTCAGAATCGCCTTTTGGCTTGTATCGAGAGGTGTCGAGAAGTACCATTTTTCGAGTCGATCTAGCGAGATGCTGGCTAATTAGATAATTGAGTAGACTTGCAACGAGTCGTCTTTGATAAGAGGACCGACAAGTACCTGTGAGTGGGGGCCACCCACGTAGGTGATTCAAGTACCCACCAACGCGGTTTCGTTTCCGCGTTTTGTTTCCGCATGTGTGATGGACCCACCACGTGACGCGGCTGCAAGAGAAGCAAGGCCCACGAATTAAACCCTCCTATAAATAACAACTTGATTCTTCTCCTAGGGTTTTGTGCAATTGAGGTGTGCAAAAGGGGGTTGCTAACAGCGGCTGCAGGAGAGAGAAAGTGCAGGAGTTTTTTTCGGCTGTGGATAGTTTTTCCAGCAGATGAAGATTTCTTTTGTGTAGTCCTTATGTGCTTTTGTAGAGAGATATTGTGAGAGATTTGAGAGTTTGTTTGAGGGTTTAGATTGAGTGATTATAAACCCTAGTTGTATTCTCTCCTAGCCTTAATTTTTATTTTGAGAACCCTTTTCACATTGATGGTTTTATGTCCTTGCAAAATATTAGTAAGCTCCCACGTGTCATTCTTCTTAGTGGCCTTTATCTCTTCTTTCATTGCATGTATTCGCTTAGGATCTTGAATAGCCTCTTCAAATATAACTATCTCATAATCTGTGAACATTACAACGTGTACTATATCTCCGTGAGCATCAACATCATCATCTAGAGTTATTTCATAATCTCTCAAGAAAACTGATGGTTGGCGATTTCTTCTTGGTCTTTCAACTTCTAATAAAACTTGTGGGGTTGGAATTTCAGAAGCATTGGCCAATGTTGCTTCTTTAGTCGCAAGAGGGACGGCGTCTTTAAGAATATCAAGGATAGTGCGCTGTGAATTATTTTGTACTTCCAGATCCTAATTCCAAGCTTCTTCTTTAACAAATAAAACATCTCTTCTCACGATCACCTTCTTTGTAATGTGCTTGTAGAGGTTGTAGCCTTCGGACTAGTAGCTAACAAAAAGTGTCTTCTCACCTCCATCATCAAGTTTTCTTTCTTCTTTTTACTAGAGCATGAGCATAAGCAATAGAGTCAAACACATTGAAATGCCTTACATTTGGCTTATAACCAGTCCATGTCTCTTCAGGAGCGAGATTATCAACGTCCTTTGTGGTGACCTGTTCAACAAATAAATAGTGCATGAGACAAATTCACCCTAAAAACAATTTGGCATACCTTTGGCCTTTAGCGTGCTTCTCACCATGTCAAGTATGGTCCTATTTTTCCTTTTAGTGGCTCCATTGTGTTGAGGTGCGTAGGAAAAATTGACACCATGCTTTATTCCTTGTTTTACACAATTCATTAGACGAATATTCACCTCCACCATCTGTACGTAGCACCTTGATAAAGTAACCACTTTCCTTCTCAACCAAGGATTTAAAGTTCTTGAAACAATCAAAGACTTTAGATTTTTGCTGTAGAAAGTAGACCCATATATTCCTTGTGAAATCATTAATAAAAGTAAGGAAGTGCCGATTATTGCTATTTGATACCGTGTTTATAGGGCCATACACATCTGAATGGATGAGTTCAAGAGGCTTACTTGCACGCTAAGTGTTGATGTTAATAATCACACATGTAAACTAATATGAACTGAGTTGATTAGGGACTGCTAACTTTTTTGAATATCTAGTTTCGAGTTAAACTATTCTTCCCTGCACAAATAGAAACTCGTAAGAGGACGGGGACTGATTCTCCTGTTGTTCCTCTGACGATCGGGCCAGTGATGCACTTGATTAGGAAAAAGATCAACTGTATGAGTTCTTAAGTGCTATAGAATGGAGAAAGATGTAGAGAAATTGCTTACCTTCGTATTGGGAATAGTTTTTCCTCTTATAGCCATACAGGAGGGGTGTTTTAGTCTTTTTTGGTTGAGTTTGAGATGGCAGTTGAGCCAGCATCGACATTACAGGTGTCAGCCGTGGAGTGGTCATGGAATGGGCGCGGTCACTTTGGTATTAATGAGATGGGATATGTGGCATACGAAGCCGGCGTGGTCTGATGTATCATAAGTAGTACTAGGGATGGAGAAATGATGGTGTTTGTTAAGCATTTAATGTGATGTCGACACGCTGTCAGCGGGCGGTTGAGGTCAGAATCGCCTTTTGGCTTGTATCGAGAGGTGTCGAGAAGTACCATTTTTCGAGTCGATCTAGCGAGATGCTGGCTAATTAGATAATTGAGTAGACTTGCAACGAGTCGTCTTTGATAAGAGGACCGACAAGTACCTGTGAGTGGGGGCCACCCACGTAGGTGATTCAAGTACCCACCAACGCGGTTTCGTTTCCGCGTTTTGTTTCCGCATGTGTGATGGACCCACCACGTGACGCGGCTGCAAGAGAAGCAAGGCCCACGAATTAAACCCTCCTATAAATAACAACTTGATTCTTCTCCTAGGGTTTTGTGCAATTGAGGTGTGCAAAAGGGGGTTGCTAACAGCGGCTGCAGGAGAGAGAAAGTGCAGGAGTTTTTTTCGGCTGTGGATAGTTTTTCCAGCAGATGAAGATTTCTTTTGTGTAGTCCTTATGTGCTTTTGTAGAGAGATATTGTGAGAGATTTGAGAGTTTGTTTGAGGGTTTAGATTGAGTGATTATAAACCCTAGTTGTATTCTCTCCCTCTATTAGTTGATCTCCCCCTCCTTGCCCCGTGGACGTAGGCAATTTGCCGAACCACGTAAAAATTAATTGTATCGCTTTTGTGTGATTTGTAATAGCTTTTTAGGTTCCCTCAACGCGTAGTCCTAGAGCTGATGAGAGGAAGAGCTAATATCTCACTTTGATGGGATATTAGGCTTTGGATTCTTGTTCCCTTTGAGAAACAAGAATTCTTATTGCGACCTGACTCTCTTGTTGTGCTGCCGAAGTGCTGCCGAAATTTCTACTGCGCACAGTGGGGTATACACGACGAAGGAGGGCATTGAGGGCACTCCATTGAGGTTTAAAGCTAGGTTGGTTGTGAAGGGCTATGCACAGAAGGAAGGTATTGACTATAATGAGGTTTTCTCTCCGGTGGTGAAGCACTCTTCGATTCGAATTTTGCTAGCTTTGGTGGCACAGTATGGTTTGGAATTAGATCAGTTGGATGTGAAAACGACATTTCTTCATGGTGATCTTGATGAAGAAATATATATGACTCAGCCATTGGGATTCCGAGCTGCAGGAAAGGAAAAGTTGGTTTGCAAACTGAAGAAATCACTATAGGTTTGAAGCAGTCTCCTCAACAGTGGTATAGGCGATTCAATGGTTTTATGATTGGTCATTCGTACACTCGGAGCCAATTTGATCCTTACGTATATTTTCGCAAGTTGAAAGGAGGTGCGTATTGGTCATTCGTACACTCGGAGCCAATTTGATCCTTACGTATATTTTCGCAAGTTGAAAGGAGGTGCGTACATCTATTTGTTACTTTATGTCGATGTCCTTACGTATATTTTCGCAAGTTGAAAGGAGGTGCGTACATCTATTTGTTACTTTATGTCGATGACATATTAGTTGCCTCTACTTTCAGGTCGGCTATAGATGAGTTGAAAGTTCAGCTTTCAAATGAGTTTGAGATGAAAGATTTGGGTGAGGCAAAGCGCATTCTAGGGATGGAGATCGGCAGAGACAAGAAGAAGGGCAAAATTTGTTTGACACAGGTGGCTTATTTGAAGAAGGTTCTACAGCGATTCTATGTTAGCATGGATATGAAGCCAGTTGGTGTACCTTTGGGAGCCCATTTGAAGCTTTCAGCTGGTCTTTCACCGAAGTCAGTTGAAGATCGTGAGTTGATGTCGAAGACTCCATATGCGAGCGCGGTTGGGAGCTTGATGTACGCGATGGTATGTACGAGGCCAGATTTATCACAGGCGGTGAGCATGGTTTCGAGATACATGCACGATCCAGGAGTGGGTCATTGGGACGCCGTAAGATGGATTTTGAGGTACATTCGAGGTACGCTCAATGTTGGTTTGGTTTATGAGCAGGACACTACAGGTGGGCAGCTATGTATTGGTTATGTTGATTCAGATTATGCCGGAGATATGGATAAGCGCCGTTCTAAGACGGGGTATGTGTTCACTTTGATCCGTGCGCCGGTGTGTTGGAGATGCACCTTACAGTCGACGGTGGCTTTGTCTACGACGGAGACAGATTATATGGCAGTTACGGAGGCTGTGAAGGAGGTTATTTGGCTTTGAGGACTTTTGGAGGAACTTGGTATATCGCAGAGGCCCGTCACTATTCATTGTGATAATATGAGTGCTATCTATTTGGCGAAGAATCAGGTTTTTCATGCGAGAACGAAGCACATTGACGTTCGTTATCACTTCGTTCGAGATGTTCTTGAAAATGACGATGTGGAAATTGTGAAGGTCCACACGAAGGATAATCCGACAGATATGCTCACTAAGGTGGTTCCGAGCAACAAGTTTGATCATTGTCGAAACTTGTTGCATATTCGTGATTGTTGAGGCCGTTGGCAGCCATTTGGATGAACTACGGGAGGCTTGATTCCTTGGGCAAGAGGATACATAGGCAGTCTTTATGATGCACTCGGTTTGGATTAGTTGATTTTGATGGGGGTGAGATTGTTTGGACTCTCGTTCAGGTTCTCGACTTGTTGTGGATTAAGTTTGTACTGGACACAACAAGTGGGACATTTGATTGCTTTGGTGTCGGATCAGTTTTGGAAGAAACTTCACCGAGGTGGAGAATTGTGAGTGGGGACCACCCACGTGGGTGATTCAAGTACCCACTAACGCGGTTTCGTTTCCGCGTTTTGTTTCCGCATGTGTGATGGACCCACCACGTGACGCGACTGCAAGAGAAGCAAGGTCCACGAATTAAACCCTCCTATAAATAACAACTTGATTCTTCTCCTAGGGTTTTGTGCAATTGAGGTGTGCAAAAGGGGGTTGCTAACAGCGGCTGCAGGAGAGAGAAAGTGCAGGAGTTTTTTTTTCGGATGTGGATAGTTTTTCCAGCAGATGAAGATTTCTTTTGTGTAGTCCTTTTGTGCTTTTGTAGAGAGATATTGTGAGAGATTTGAGAGTTTGTTTGAGGGTTTAGATTGAGTGATTATAAACCCTAGTTGTATTCTCTCTCTCTATTAGTTGATCTCCTCCCTCCTTGCCCCGTGGACGTAGACAATTTGCCGAACCACGTAAAAATTAGTTGTATCGCTTTTGTGTGATTTGTAATAGTTTTTTAGGTTCCTTCGAAGCGTAGTCCTAGAGCTGACGAGAGGAAGAGCTAATATCCCACTTTGATGGGATATTAGGCTTCAGATTCTTATTCCCTTTGAGAAACAAGAATTCTTATTGCGACCTGACTCTCTTGTTGTGCTGCCGAAGTGTTGCCGAAATTTCCGCTGCGCGCAACAGTACCGCCATTCGAGTCGACCTAGCGAGATGTTGACATGGCAAGTTGGTTAGGTCAGAACTCTGGCTGTCCTAAGTATCAAGTTGACTTAATGGTGCGTGACGGGGGATATTTGCCTGTTGTTGGCAAGGGGCCATAATTTGGCAACTTAAAACATCATAACAGTTGGCCTTCTGAAGGGTGGACCTTAATGTTTGTTTTCACAAACGTGGCGTTTGGTTGTTTGGATTAATATGACTGACAACCTATGATGCAATATAACCTGGCAAAAAAATAGGAACATATTTGATTGGTTAGAGAAAATACTCAGTATTTGCTTTTGTGTTAGCACATGAAGCATCAAATCTTCTCGTCAATGCCTTTTAAGGGACCTGATTGACTGGATTCTAAGGCAATTTATCATGAACACAGGATCCTTCAACTAGATCCTAGTAGCATGCTTTTTTCCATCGCCATCAATTCTTGAGACCCGTCTCGATGTAGTTTTTAAAATAGTAGCAGGGACTCAGGGATTTCAAGAATAACCCTCTAGCCGAGGCAGTATATTTAACTTATAGTATCTTTGTTCCAACAGCAATCCAATCCCGTTACTTGACTCCAGCTTTGGAGGGGCTTTCACCAAGACCAATGCCTCAGACTTTAATATATGCCTCAGACATTAATCTCTGTGTATATCCTTCTGTCGCGCGCCTATGCGGAAGCGTTGCACGCACACACAACGAACTTGAGATCACGGAAGAAGAAAGCCACACACTTGCACAAACCAAGCCAATTACGACAAATCAAACCAAACACAGAGATATACGTGGTTCGGCAATTGCCTACGTCCACGGGAAGAGGATGGGGAGATTTCACTATATGGAGGAGAAATACAACGGGTTACAACTCATAAAATCACTCAAATATAACACTAACCAAAGCTCTCAACTCCCTCACAATATCTCCCTCTCAAAGTGCTCAAAACAATGCTAATTCTCTCCTTTTCTCACCTTAAGAAACCCTAAAAAACGTGGTCCTATTTATAATAAAACACAATCCCAAACAAAGGAGGATTCCCAAATAAAGGAGGATTCTAAAAACGAGTCTGCCACACCCTGCACCATGGGTGTGGCAGAGGGTGTGGTGCAGGACAGATTCTGCCACACCCTGCACCGTGGGTGTGGCAGAGGGTGTGGTGCAGGACAGATTCTACCATACCCATGGCAGACACCACACCAGGGTGTAGTGGAGTCTGTTTTGGGTTATTCTTCACGTTTTTCACAATTCCTTCGCTGTTTTCACAATTCTCCACCTCGGCGAAGTGTTCCAAACATTGAGCCGACACCAACATGAGCACCAATGTGTCGTCTCTCTAAACTTGGCTGCACCAATGTGGTTGCCTACGTACCCCCTCTCCCAAGGGATCAAGCCGCCCGTAGTTCATCCAAATGGCCGCCAACGGCCTCAACAATTACGAATGTGCAACAAGTTTCGACAATGATCAAACTTGTTGCTCGGAACCACCTTAGTGAGCATATCCGCCGGATTATCCTTTGTGTGAACTTTCACAATCTCCACATCGCCATCTTCAAGAACATCCCGAACGAAGTGATAACGAACGTCAATGTGCTTCGTCCTCGCATGAAAAAAATGATTCTTCACCAAATAGATAGCACTCATGCTATCACAATGAATGATGACAGACCGCTGCGATATACCAAGTTCCTCCAAAAGTCCTCGAAGCCAAATAGCCTCCTTCACAGCCTCCGTAACCGCCATATACTCTGCCTCCATCGTGTAAGGTGCATCTCCAACACACCGGCGCACGGGTCAAAGTAAACACATATCCCGTAGTAGACCGACGCTTATCTAAATCCCCGGCATAATCCGAATCAACATATCCAATGCACAATTGCCCACCTGTAGTGTCCCGCTCATAAACCAAACCAACATTGAGCGTACATTGAATGTACCTCAAAATCCATCTCACGGCGTCCTAATGACCCACTCCTGGATCATGCATGTATCTCGACACCATGCTCACCGCCTGTGACAAATCCGGCCTCGTACATACCATCGCGTACATCAAGCTCCCAACTGCGCTCGCATATGGAGTCTTCATCATCAACTCACGGTCTTCAACTGAATTCGGTGAAAGGCCAGCTGAAAGCTTCAAATGGGCTCCCAAAGGTACACCAACAGGCTTCGTATACATGCTAACATGGAATCGCTGTAGAACCTTCTTCAAATAAGCCACCTAGGTCAAACAAATCTTGTCCTTCTTCTTGTCTCTGCCGATCTCCATCCCTAAAATGCACTTCGCCTCGCCCAAGTCCTTCATCTCAAACTCATTCGAAAGCTGAACTTTCAACTCATCTATAGCTAACCTGGAACTAGAGGCAACCAACATGTCATCGATATAAAGCAACAAATAAATATACGCACCTCCTCTCAACTTGCAAAAATACACGCAAGGATCAAACTGGCTCCGAGTGTACGAATGAACAAGCATAAAACCCATTGAATTGTCTATACCACTATCGAGGAGATTGCTTCAAACCGTATAGCGATTTTTTTAACCTGCAAACCAACTTATCTTTCCCTGTAGCTCGAAATCCCAATGGCTGAGTCATATATATTTCTTCATCAAGATCACCATGAAGAAATGCCGTCTTCACATCCAACTGATCTAACTCTAATCCATACTGTGCCACCAAAGCTAGCAGAATCCGAATCGAAGAATGCTTCACCATCGGAGAGAAAACCTCATTGTAATCAATACCTTCCTCCTGTGCATAGCCCTTCGCAACCAACCTAGCCTTGAACCTCACTGGAGTGCCCTCAATGCCCTCCTTCTTCGTGTACACCCACTTGCACCCAATCGCCTTCTGCCCCTTTGGAAGCTCAACAAGCTCTCATGTATCGTTCTTATGAAGGGACTCCATCTCCTCCTGCATAGCCACCTACCACGAATCAGCCTCTGAACTCTGCTCGGCCTCTCTGAATGTAGTAGGCACCATCTCATCGATACTCTCTACCGGAAGTGCATATGCAACTGTGTCGGCATACCGTGCTAGCACCCGTATGTCTCTCCTCTGTCTCCAAACCGCAATAGAATCCTGAACATGAGCCATCAGTCCCTGATCCTGCTCATGAGTACCCGTATCCTCCGCATCACCGTCGTGCTCGCCTGGCGTCACCTCAATCGGCACTCTAATGGATACTGCATCATCTGGACTCTGTGTAGCTGCATCAATCTCCACCACCTGCGATATCTCCTCTGTCGGGTCGGTCTCCACCTGATAAGAGCTGGGAAACTTCAAGATAGAAGCCTCATCGAATGTGACGTCCCTACTCAGCACAATTTTCGTATCAACTAGCACTACAAGAAATTACATCTTTAACGAAGGGATTTCCCTTCGTTAAAGAGCTGAAAACCTTCGTTATTGTATACTAACGACGGGGAAAAAATCCCTTCGTCACCCGTCGTTGAAGCCCTCTTCGCTAAAGGGTCACGAAGGGATATACTACCCGTCGTTATAGAGTCTATAACGATGGAAAATATTACCGTCATTAATATTTACGACGGTAATTATCACCGTCGTTACCATCAATGACGGGGATATTTTCCCGTCGTTACCATCAGTGACGGGATATTTTCCCGTCGTTACCATTAGTTACGGGGATATTTTCCCGTCGTTACCATTAGTTACGGGGATATTTTCCCATCGTTGAAGACTAATTAATGACGGTTGGATACCGTCGTAAAAATCCTCATAATGGGTAATTAATAACCCATCAATGACGGTGCTTTCCCTTTGTTGATGAACCAAATACGGTTTATAAAACCGTCATTGTAGACTACAAATTTCTAATATACATTAATAATAATTTTTCCATTCATAAGCAACTATCATATTATTCTCAACCTGACACTAAGATTCACAACAAAAATATATTAAAAATACCCAATAATGAATAAGAGGAAAAATAAAAATTCTATTCATTAATAACATCAATAAATAAAATTCCACCATCATCAAATATTCAATACTGATAACAAGAGTTAATATCCTAATTGTTCCAAAGAAAAATACATGAAACTATCTAAAACAAATTAAAATAAAAGTTTGGGGAAGACACATTCTTTCATCTCTAATCATCGTCAAAAGAAGACTCGAGCTACCCCCTCCTAATCTTGCATGGATAGCCTGAAAAATTTAAAAAATCACATAATTAAGAAATATCAATTAAGCAAATATTATCTTATTAAGTAAAAATCACATTTTTTTTAGTGCAAGTAGTCAATCATAAAAGTATATAAGAGATTTTACAAAAAATAATTACCTAGTCCTGCACACGTTCTCGAGTTTGAGGAGTCAACGAAGGTGATTGCCTAAAAAAAGTTCTTGCATAGCTTTCGCTTGTGACTCCAACTCAGACATCCTTTGTTGTTGCTCATGCTCATCTAAGCGTTGTTGAAGCATTCACAGTAAGTTGATGAAGCAAAGCGATGACTCTTGATGAAGGACCTTCACCCCTACCACCATTGTTTACAGATGAAACAAATTAATGATATATATATCTGCTTTATCCCACATTGTTTTTCCAACTCTTGCTGTATTAAGATCACATCAGTGTACTCGGACGACATTCCACTCTGTATGCTTCGTTTGATAACCTACATAATGTTGAAAAAAGGGAATTTAGAAGAGAATACAATCAAATTCAGCATGATCTCCAACCTAACACTAAATGACATTCTTCATTGACATGAACAGTGCACGTATACCAGCAAATTATATAGGTTTAAGTATGTAAGTTTCATAATAGAAGCATTTCCACCAACATCAAGTAGCAGGTTCATTTGCATGAGCAGACATGCTCAGCTTCAAGAGCTAATATTTATAATTAATAAGTATTAAGATTAAGAGCATCAACATATCAACTGATCTGTATATCATTAGAAGAAAAAGATAAGGATAGACTATAAAAGAACTACTTGCTGTTTGAATGATTCAGCTTAACAGATACACAAAAAAAGTACACTAAGTAATATCTTCAAAATGAATATCAAGACAATGCCACCGTATAGGAAGGCCAATCAGTAAATTATAATTATGTCAAAAAATCGGCATGATAGAATAATTATTCACGAAAAGAATTAATTAATGAAAAGAATAACTTTTATGCCACAATCTTGATGTATGCAACAAACATAATATAATAATCAAGGCCATGTACCAACACCTAACATTTTCCTCAAGTTGCTTGCTTTCATAAAACCATGCTTGAGAACTAAGAACATCAATTTGCTGCTTGGCAACTACCCGTGAAGAAGAATCTCTCTATAAAAATTAACTAGTTTGGAATTAGACACCAGCCTAAAAAAGGAGTTAAAATGAATGCCAAAATAAAAAAATCTGTATAGGAATCAAAATCTGTATGGGAAACTCCAATACCATTTCCCACCGTTTCTATTCAAAATAAAAAATCTATATAGGAATCAATAAAGTAACCAGTGTTAACGTCTAAATTAATTTTAATTCTATCACCAGAAGCAAAGCAAAGGGGATTGCACAACCGTTCACTTAATTAAGGTTATCGTCAGCGTTGGTTTTATATTTTTAGCTAATTTTGGAAAACGCAGTTCCTGTGATCCCGTCATTTCCATGATCTACGATGGTCACTGATTAAGCAATACTGAGAACTGATTTAGTTATGATACTACAGTAGTAATGAAATGGATTTTATTTCTATTGTCGACAAAATAGGAAATCACCTTGGAACCTCTGAGGAACTTGAAGAGGAACTCTTGTTACAGGATAACTCTCCTGTTGCGGCTTCTCAGCTTCCTTGATGGCACATTTGGAAAAACCTTGAGCTACATTAGTTGGATTCTGAACCGTGTTTCCTGAATAGAACACGCATGGTCTGCTCAGAGAAAAGTTGAATTAGTTACAGACAACCACTTTATCACATTCAAAATTCTCCGGTGTAGCGCGAGTCTAACTCACCTTTCCATAGTGTTCTTCAAGGTAAGCAAAATGTTTCTTGAAGTGATCCACAACACTGGAACAAAATTTTAATACAAACTATGATATTAAGTTTGCTATCCGTCAGTCAAAACGTTTGAAGAATTGACGAGATAATGAAGTGTATGAGAATAATACATTAGAAAATTTACAGGCATCAGCCTAAACAATTAAAGAATTAGAAAGTAACAGCTATGCAGAAGGACATCAAAAATTTAACGTTAAATAGCCTCATAAATTTCAGCACACACAAAGGTTCTTACAGTAAAGACAATGGAAATATAAACTTTGAATTCATCAAGAAAGTAGAATGTAAAGCAAGAAAAACTTAATGAGCAAATTCTACAGAAAGTACGTGAATAAAGAAACTTCCAAGATTATTTCAGATCAGATAAAATTGCTAATGCACATGCACTAAATACCAATAAACTAAAAATGGCTTATATACACGTGTGTCATCTTTCGCAACAAGTGGTTTTACCACCTAGCACAAAGTTATTGAGATGAAATGATACCATTTTTTTATCTTCAGTTACTCAAGAACAAAGGTAAATAAAATTAAATGACAGGTTTCTTGCTAGCTCCATGTACCTCATCTAAAACTTTGGTCATCGAACTTGGGTTCTTGGTTGACGAGCACCTGTTTATCTATACTTATGCCACATATAAACAAAACACAAGACACGCATAAGATACTTATAAAAAAGCAATAGGAAAAATTGTAGCCTAGAAAAACTAACAATCAATCCACTAGCACTAATCTAAGCACCTAAGCTGCTACCTGACATTTATGAAGGCACAATTGAAAGGGGGAAAAAATTAGTTGAGGCTAATTTCCTTGTTTCTGGTGTACAACCAAGCACATTTCTAGCAATTGTTAACTCATTCACACAACAACAACAACAACAACAACAACAACAACAAAACCTTGGAGTATTACCACTCAAACTCTACTACATCCTAAGCAGGTTTCCATCTACAAATAGGAAGTCCAAAGTAGCAGAAAAGAAGATTTTGGCAAGTAGTCCTGCCTCCCTTCATGTCTATGAATCAGTGCACATGTTGTAATGTTTGGCGGTTCCCGCATTGTCTTTTAAGTGTAGTGTAAGAGAAAATTTTAGCTGTAGTTGACCTGACTCTATTTTGATGGTGTTGCAAAACAATTTCTCCGGGTGATATACGAAACAATTTGATGATTTCAGCAAAACAAGTTTTGAGCATAATAAAAGTAAAGGGCAGCTAAGTAGAACACGAACAGACAAAGGGAAAGAACATGCAATCCAAACAAACAGTAAGTTCTAATTTATTTAAGTTTGTTTTCTTCGGGATGGAAGGGTAGAGTGCATGTATGAGAGGGTTCAAAGGGGGTGAATTGGTTACTGCTAATGCGGAGGATGATCCTGATCCCCATCCCGATCAGGAGGAGGAGGAAGCGGCGGTGGCAGCGGGGTCATCATCCTTGTGCTTGATCATACCGGAGTCGACAAGAAGAGGGGTCTCAGCAGCAAGCCAGGGGGCCAATCCTAAGCAGAGGGCATGGGCTATCCCGAACCGAGGGCAGTTCTTGGCCCACAGTGGCTTGAAGTGAACGGTCAAGTAGATCTTGCCACTGCGGTACATCTGAGGAAGGGAGATAGGGGATGGATAGATCAATTGAATCGAATCGAATCTTTAGAAGAAAAAAAGAAAAACCGAAGGAAAGAAGAAGGGAGATGAGAAATGAAACGAAACGAAACAAAATAAAACCTTGTGAGTCTTTCCGTTGAGTTGAGGGAGTTCGATCTCGGGGGCGGTGGTAGGGTAGGTGACGGGGATGTCGAACTGGAGGCTGAATTCGTAGCGGCGGAGGTTGTGGAACAATTAGGGTTTTTTGAGGGAGAACCGACGGCTAACTGCAAGATTGACAAGCCCTGACGGCGGCGGTGACCTTCGACAGAGGCGGCGACCTCTGGCGGGACGGCGGCGAGGTCTGATTTGGGAAGGATCGGGTTTGGGGTTTTTGATGAGAGAGAGAGAGAAATAATAGAGAGAACGGGGTCTTCCCTCTTTATTGGTTTTCTTTTATTAATAGTAATAGGTTAAATTTTAAGTCCTTTTAAGATTAGCATTATTATCAATAAAGGTAATAGACCCCTTCGCCTTTAAGGAGACCCAATAACGACGGTGTTAGGATCAAATCAACGAAGGGACTAGAAAACCGTTATCTCATCTCACATCATTTCTCTAATAATTATGATAACTTGATGAAGGGCTTTAAAACCGTCGTTATTTTACACACATTAATGACGGTCAACTGGTCCCTTCGCTAATTTTGGTCGCTAAATACCAGATTTCTTGTAGTGTAGATCCCAAAGCTTGTATCCCTTGGCACCACGCTTGAATCCTACAAATATGGCATTCCTAGCTCGATGTTCCAACTTATCAGTTTTAACATTATAATATGCAGGGCAACCAAATACCTTAAACTGGTTATAGTCATGTGCTGTCTCTCCCAACCACATCTCCATAGGGGTCTTCCCCTCAATCGCAGATGAAGACAGCCTATTAATGAGGTGGCTCGCATAAAAAAGTGCCTCAGCCCAAAAGATCTTCTCCAAACCACTATGCGCTAATAAACATCGAATCTTCTCCAGCAAAGATCGATTTAACCTCTCCGCCACCCCATTCTGCTACGGTGTATGACTAACTGTGAAGTGCCTCTTTATGCCCTCGTCTCGACATAGCTGCTGAAAGTGGTCTGAAGTATACTCGCCGTCGTTGTCGAATCGCAACGTCTTGATCTTTCTCTGTAGGCTGTCTAAAAATCATAATAGATAGTTGATCCCCCATCAAACACCGATGATGGAAGTTACAATCTGACGACTTCCAAAAGGCTACAATTTGAGGACTTTCACGTAGAAGGCTACAATCTGACGACCTTCACGACAACTGATGAAATCTCTAATTCAACAGCATTCACAATCAACATTGGGAGTTACAATCTGACGACTCTCATATTCTCAAGGAGCCAAGAGGACAATCTGTGCAAAGCTCTAGCAAAAAAGACTACAAATTGACGGTCTCTTCATATTAGAACGCAGATATTTCTTAAACCGTAAGGAATTTGGCGAAACGGAGGAAGCGAACCGAAGCCTTTGGCAGGGTTCGGATGGCCCCGTCTCGTCGAGATAGACGATTTTCATATATAATTCGTCCAATTCCGACTTACGGTTTGAAAGTTATGACATGTTCTTCGTAGCAAGTTATGTTCTGAAGTCCGTCTGCAAGACTGGACTTCGTCAGAAAATTAGACTTAGCCTGAAGCTCGCTAAGCCCGCCTAAGGTTCGCCTCTGCATTACAGAGTCAAAGCGCACAGGTCGAACCAGCGTTATAACCTCAAAACGCAGAGGTTATCCTCGTGATATAACATCAAAACGCAGAGTTTTCAGGCCAACTGTGCGTTTACAGGCCAGCTGTGCGTTTTCAGCCTAAAACGTCCTAACTGTCCGTTTACACTCTCAATTGTGCGTTTTCAGCCTGAAACAGGTCAACTGTTCGTTTACAGGCCAACTGTGCGTTTTCAGCCTGAAACAGGCCAACTGTGCGTTTACAGGCTCAACTGTGCGTTTTCAGCCTGAAACAGGCCAACTGTGCATTTACAGGCCAACTGTGCGTTTTCAGCCTAAAACGTCCCAACTGTGCGTTTACAGGCCAACTGTGCGTTTACAGCCTGAAACAGGCCAACTGTGCGTTTACAGGCCAACTGTGCGTTTTCAGCCTAAAACGTCCCAACTATGCGTTTACAGGCTCAACTGTGCGTTTTCAGTCTAAAACGTCCCAACTGTGCATTTTCAGGCTAACTGTGCGTTTTCAGGCCAACTGTGCGTTTTCAGGCCCAACTCTGCGTTTCAGGTCCAGAAACGCACAGTTCGGGCCTAGAACGCTGTTTTCAGCGTTTGACTTGTTCAAGCACGATTTAAACGGTTCCAGAATCGTTTTCTCCCCAAGATTTTAGGGGATCACTACCCTATCATGGAGAGATTTATGGGGGAGAGTTACATCCCATTAAACCTTCATTAAGGAGAGATTTAAGGGGGCGGTTACACCCCTAAATACCCTATAAATAGTGCGAAACTCAACTGAGTTCAGATCCTTCTTTTTTGGGGGCAACAAAGAAGAGATCTTCGGCTGACCTTTTGGGGGAATTCTGGGAGCTTTCGGCAGCAACAAAATCCTTGGAGCATTCCCTTGGCTTATAACCGACTTTCGGTTCAAATCAACTCTTTTTCAAGAGGTCAAACTCGTTTAGAGTTATTAACTCGATCAGAGTTCAAAAATTGCTCTGCAAGTTCTTCTAAAACTCGTTCAGAGTTATCAACTCGTTAAGAGTTATCTTCAAACTTGCCACGCAAGTTCTCCACAGCGTCAAATCGTGAGGAGAAGACTACGTTCCAGTGAATCAAGACGTGCGGATCGTCAACGGAGAGCAAGTTCGACACAATCAATCGAAGGAGGCACTCCATCGCCACCAAGAAGAACCCAGTTTTAAACAAAGGGGAGAATCAAATTCATTCTCACTGGAACGACCGTTGAAACTCTGATTATCGAGTTTAATCAAGCCAAGTACGAGGAGGCCCTCTCCTCCGGATCCCTTAGCCCCAAGACTATGCGCAAGATCCATAAAGTTCCCGAGGAGACTAAAGCTCCAGTTGTAGTCACCTCATCTAAAAACTATCTCCCATGGGGGTTGCACTGTTCATACAGTCCCCTCTCTAAAGGAGAAGACTCGACTTCGGCACAACTCCAAAAAAGCCGATTCTCCAATCAACGCGAACTCTGCGTTTGCGAGCCTCAACATGAGCTCTGCATAAGCCAAGCTAAACGCAACCCTCAGGTGTGCATTTTCCAGATAGAACGTAGCCTTCAGAGGCGTGTTCCAACATCTAAACGCAGACATCAAACCTGTGTTGATCTGGCTGAACGCAACTCTCAAGAGTGCGTCCCAGAACCAAAACGCAACTCTCAAGAGTGTGTTTCACAAACTGAACGCAACTCTCAGGAGTGCGTTTCAGAATCCGAACGCAGGTCGCAGGACTACGTTTTACTAGCAAAACGTAGACTTTGGTCTTGCGTTAATCAAGCTAAACACGACCCTCGTGTTCCTTCTTTGGAACACGATGTGATTCGTCGTGTTCAAAATGATCAACAGGGATTTAAAATTCATGTTTACCAAGAACCAGTCCCATCCTTTAACGGACAGGGGGTTCCATCTCTACCCTCACGCTCCGTGAGAGGTTCACCCCAAGTCTCTGACTTGCGGGAATTGCTGTCGATGTTCAACCGACCGACGAATGTCGTTTTGCTCAATAATCGACGACATCCTCACAGGAAGAAGACTTTAGAGGATGAATTCCTTGGAGTCACTTCTAACATGGTTGGTAGAGGGAGATCATCAACCCTTAGTTCTGACGAGTCAGAGACAGATCGTTCTCCAAGCGTCAGAGAAATCACTAACGAGTTTGAAGGAGTCTACCAACGCACTCGGACGCGAACAGGAGCCATTCCCCCTGTCAACTATCGGACTTTAGCCAGATGAACTAATTCCGATGACGAACACTCAGCCATTGTGGAGTCCCAATCATCAAGCTCTTTCGTTGGGCATGAGAGCTTCGCCCACATGGCAGAACATTCTGAAGATCATTCAAAGGTAGTTGATGATCAGGAGGCCATGGTCAAATCACAGCAGGAGGTCATCAATGAACTCATGGCCATGTTGACTCAAATCGTCGCAGACAAGGCCAAATCTCAGGAGACAGATTCGCCGCTTAGGCAAGAATCTTCCCGGAGAGGAAAAACATCTTCATCCCGACCTCACACAAGCAAAGGGAAGAGAAAAGTGGTTGATGATGCGGTTTCTGACCAAGAAGCCCATAGCCTGGAATCTTCCTCTGATGAAGGAAGAGAGACTGAGAATGATTAGAATCTTCAGTCTGCCAAAATGGAAGAATTGGAAGCCCGCCTCAAAGCCATTGCTAATAGAAGCGAGCTTCAAGATGAGGGAGTTATCTGACCCTATCATGCCGAATGGGATGCAGCCCCTTATCCTCTAAAGTTCGAGGTCCCGACGCTACAAACTTTTGACGGCACGGGATCACCGAACCAACATATTTATCGTTTCAAGTCATAAACTGGAAATATAATATCGAACGATGCCATACTGGCTCGATTGTTCATTAGCACCCTCAAGGGAATTGCCTTTGAATGGTTCAGGAAACTGCCTGCGGGCTGTATCCAAAAGTGGACGGATCTAGAGAGACTCTTCCTGTCAAGATTCTTTGAAGAGGATACAGAAGTCTCCATCCATACCCTTCTTGCTACTAAGCAGAAGAAGAGGGAGTCCGTCAAAGCCTATGTCAAAAGGTTCCGATCCATGGCTCTCCGGTGTTCGTCAGGTATGACACAGTCTACCTTAGTAGAGATCTATCGATACAACTTGCAAACCGACCTCCTAGCCCGAATAGGAGTTGCAGAATGCCGTTCTTGGAGACAACTAATCTCTCAAGGCGAGCAGGCTTAAAAAATCATTGCCAGGATCAAAGCTGAAGAACGAAGTAGGCAGGATCAGCATAGCAATATTCTTCTTGTCACGTTAACACTACACCTCTGACAAAAATCCACTTATCGACTCTCTTCAATAGAGCGATAAGTCCTCAAAATTGCTTCCATAGCAATATTCTTCTTGTCACGTTAACACTACACCTCTGACAAAAATCCACTTATCGACTCTCTTCAATAGAGCGATAAGTCCTCAAAATTGCTTCCATAGCAATATTCTTCTTGTCACGTTAACACTACACCTCTGACAAATATTCACTTATCGACTCTCTTCAATAGAGCGATAAGTCCTCAAAATTGCTTCCATAGCAATATTCTTCTTGTCACGTTAACACTACACCTCTGACAAAAATCCACTTATCGACTCTCTTCAATAGAGCGATAAGTCCTCAAAATTGCTTCCATAGCAATATTCTTCTTGTCACGTTAACACTACACCTCTGACAAAAATCCACTTATCGACTCTCTTCAATAGAGCGATAAGTCCTCAAAATTGCTTCTATAGCAATATTCTTCTTGTCACGTTAACACTACACCTCTGACAAAAATCCACTTATCGACTCTCTTCAATAGAGCGATAAGTCCTCAAAATTGCTTCCATAGCAATATTCTTCTTGTCACGTTAACACTACACCTCTGACAAAAATCCACTTATCGACTCTCTTCAATAGAGCGATAAGTCCTCAAAATTGCTTCCATAGCAATATTCTTCTTGTCACGTTAACACTACACCTCTGACAAAAATCCACTTATCGACTCTCTCCAATAGAGCGATAAGTCCTCAAAATTGCTTCCATAGCAATATTCTTCTTGTCACGTTAACACTACACCTCTGACAAAATCAACTTATCGACTCTCGTCAATAGAGTGATAAGTCCTCAAAATTGCCCGAGCGCAAATTCTTCTTGTCACGTTAATATCAGACCTCTGACAAAATCCACTTATCGACTCTCTTCAATAGAGCGATAAGTCCTCAAAATTGCTTCCATAGCAATATTCTCCTTGTCACGTTAACATTACACCTCTGACAAAACCCACTTATCAATCCTCGTCAATAGGATGATAAGTCCCCAAAGTTGCTCCAATCGCAACACAAATCCTGTCACGTTAACACTACACCTCTGAACCAAATCAACTTATCGACTCTCTTCAATAGAGCGATAGGTCCATAAAATACTGTTAGGTTAACATAACACCTCTAACAGTCAAACCCCCCAATGAACTTGTTAATTCTTTTTCAACAAGAATAACAAGTTTTCATTATAAAATCCTCAGCGGATTAAAGATTTTCTAGAATTATCCTAGTAATAATAAAGATTTTTTTTGAATTTCACTTTAGGTGAAAATTCGTGCCAAGTTAATACTATACCTCTGGCACTTCCAACTTTCTTTCGGTGTTTCAAGCCACACAGGAAGAAACGACACCAAAAATCCATGCCTTCACGCATGGGGGACTTTATCTCGATCTCTAATTAGAGATAAGTCTGCATCTAACACATGCTGCCGGGTGGTTCGTTCCCGCGAAAATGACCAAGTCTACGTATTCAACATCGTAGCACCAAAATCCATGCCTTTCACGTATGGGGGACTTTATCTCGATCCCTAATTAGAGATAAGTCTGCAACTAACACATGCTGCCGGGTGGTTCGTTCCCGCGAAAATGACCAAGTCTACGTATTCAACATCGTAGCACCAAAATCCATACCCTTCACGTATAGGGGACTTTATCTCGATCCCTAATTAGAGATAAGTCTGCATCTAACACATGCTGTCGGGTAGCCTATTCCCGCAATAATAGCAAAGCCTACGTATTCAGTATCGTAGCAGATCGTTATTAATAACGCCAAAATCCATGCCTTACACGCATGGGGAATTTTTTCCTGAATCCTAAGTAGGGATAAGTCAATGTCTAACACACGTTGCCGGTTAGTCTTTTACCGTGAAAAGGACATCAAAATCCATGCCTCACACGCATGGGGGACTTTATCTCGATCCCTAATTAGAGATAAGTCTACGCCTAACACGCGTTGCCGGTTAGTCTTTTCCCGTCAAAATGACAAAGTCTATGTATTCAAAATCATAGCATCAAGACTGAGAGAGTTAATTCTCTTAGCACAACGTAACATGTGGAACGAACTTAGACAATCCACATGCTAGCCCGACTCAAACGGTAGTCGGTAAAGGCTTATCAAATCCGTTGATGGCTGAGGGTTTGCCAAAAATCCTACGCACATTTGCAGGCCCATCAGCTTAATAGATGTGAGTCGAGACTTAAAACAGATGCGCCAAAGATAAGTCTCAAAGACTTAGTCAAAAATGCACGGAAGCCACTCCCATGTCTTAAGTCAAAACATTAAGGTCAGACCCGCGATGCAAAAACCGAACGCCGAGGTCACACCCGCATTCCAAATTCAACATGCAAGGGTGAAACCCGCATCTCAAGTTCAAAATGCAGGGTCCACCCCCACATTCCAGAAGCAGGATTATGGCACATACCTTCACACAGGCCCTATGTGACAAATCCCTTCAACCAAGATGCCTTCGAAGCAAGTGCAGAGAACAACTCTTTTGTGACAAGGAATCAACAGCTCCAAGATCAGAGTTGAGATCCAAAGTATTCCGAAAATTCGTCCCAGTCAACCGCGAACTTTCGAAAACTTTGGAGGGGGTTCTGTAGGCTGTCTAAAAATCACAATAGATAGTTGATCCCCCATCAAACACCGATGATGGAAGTTACAATCTGACGACTTCCAAAATGCTACAATTTGAGGACTTTCACGTAGAAGGCTACAATCTGACGACCTTCACGACAACTGATGAAAGCTCTAACGGGAGTTACAATCTGAGGACTCTCATATTTTAATCTCATATTCTCAAGGAGCCAAGAGGACGATCTGTGCAAAGCTCTAGCAAAAGAGACTACAAATTGACGGTCTCTTCATATTAGAACGCAGATATCTCTCAAACCGTAAGGAATTTGGCGAAACGAAGGAAGCGAACCGAAGCCTTCGGCAGGGTTCGGATGGCCCCGTCTCGTCGAGATAGCCGATTTTCATATATAATTCGTCCAATTCCGACTTGCGGTTTGAAAGTTATGACCTGTTCTTCGTAACAAGTTATGTTCTGAAGTCCGTCTGCAAGACTGGACTTCGTCAGAACATTGGACTTAGCCTGAAGCTCGCCAAGCCCGCCTAAGGTTCGCCTTTGAAAGTTATGACTTGTTCTTCGTAGCAAGTTATGTTCTGAAGTCCGTCTGCAAGACTGGACTTCGTCAGAAAATTGGACTTAGTCTGAAGCTCGGCAAGCCCGCCTAAGGTTCGCCTCTGCATTACAGAGTCAAAGCGCACAGGTCGAACCAGCGTTATAACCTCAAAACGCAGAGGTTATCCTCGTGATATAACATCAAAACGCAGAGTTTTCAGGCCAACTGTGCGTTTACAGGCCAACTGTGCGATTTCAGCCTAAAACGTCCCAACTGTGCGTTTACAGGCTCAACTGTGTGTTTTCAGCCTGAAACAGGCCAACTATGCGTTTACAGACCAACTGTGCGTTTTCAGCCTGAAACAGGCCAACTGTGCGTTTACAGGCTCAACTGTGCGTTTTCAGCCTGAAACAGGCCAACTGTGTGTTTACAGGCCATATGTGCGTTTTCAGCCTAAAACGTCCCAACTGTGCGTTTACAGGCCAACTATGCGTTTTCAGCCTGAAACAGGCCAACTGTGCGTTTACAGGCCAACTGTGCGTTTTCAGCCTAAAACGTCCCAACTGTGCGTTTACAGACTCAACTGTGCGTTTTCAGTCTAAAACGTCCCAACTGTGCGTTTTCAGGCCAACTGTGCGTTTTCAGGTCAACTGTACGTTTTCAGGCCCAACTCTGCGTTTCAGGTCCAGAAACGCACAGTTCGGGCCTAGAACGCTGTTTTCAGCGTTTGACTCGTTCAATCACGATTTGAACGGTTCCAGAACCGTTTTCTCCCCAAGATTTTAGGGGATCACTACCCTATCATGGAGAGATTTATGTGGGGGAGTTACACCCCATTAAACCTTCATTAAGGAGAGATTTAAGGGGGCGGTTACACCCCTAAATACCCTATAAATAGTGGGAAACTCAACTGAGTTCAGATCCTTCTTTTTTGGGGCAACAAAGAAGAGATCTTCGGCTGACCTTTTGGGGGAATTCTGGGAGCTTTCGGCAGCAACAAAATCCTTGGAGCATTCCCTTGGCTTATAACCGACTTTCGGTTCAAATCAACTCTTTTTCAAGAGGTCAAACTCGTTCAGAGTTATCAACTCGATCAGAGTTCAAAACTTGCTCTGCAAGTTCTTCTAAAACTCATTCAGATTTATCAACTCGTTAAGAGTTATTTTCAAACTTACCACGCAAGTTCTCTACAGCGTCAAATCGTGAGGAGAAAATCACGTTCCAGTGAATCAAGACGTTTGGATCGTCAACGAGAAGCAAACTCGACGCGAGCATTCGAGGGAGGCATCTCATCGCCACCGTGAAGAACCCAGAATTAAACAAAGGGGAATCAAATTCATTCCCCTCTCTTTTGTAATCGGAATCCAAATTGTAATTGATTTTGAGAGAATACAAGTCAAATTTTTCTTTCATTGTCTTTTTACTACAAATTTCCTACATACATTCTCCCAGTCTGCAATTCTAATCTCTTCTTCCACTCCACAAACAAATCTAGGACTTCACTCTTATGCTTCATGGTGTACACCCAACATCACCTAGAATAGTTATCAACGAACGTGACGAACCAATGTCGACCGCCAAGTGATGTCGTCTTGGTGGGACCCCAAATATCTGTGTGCACGTAGTCCAAGATGCCCCTCGTCCTATGAATGGTCGTCCCGAACTTCACCTTTGTCTTCTTACCAAGTACACAATGCTCACAGAATTCCACTTTACCACTCTTGGCTCCCTTCAATAGCCTCTGTTTGCACAATGCCTGCAGTGACTTTTTACCTGTGTGCCCTAGCCTGTAATGCCAAAGTCTGCTCATGTCCGCCTCTGAAATAGCCGAAGCAACCTGGCCAATCTCGGTGCTCCCCTTCAGATAATATAAATTATGACTGCGGACTCCCTTCATCACCACCAAAGATTCCTTAGTAACCTTCGCTACAGCATCCTCAAAGGTGACCCTGAATCCCTTCGCCTCCAAAGCTCCAACTGAGATAAGATTCTTCTTTAGTTGAGGAACGAATCTCACCTCCTTCAACTCACGGACTACTCCATCATGCATCCGAATCCTCACAGTACCTATCCCACAAATACCACAAGATTGATCATTTCCCATGACAACAACACCCCCGTCGAGTCTCTCAAATAATGAAAACCAATCTCGCCTAGGAGTCACATGATAAGTAGCGCCAGAATCAATCATCCAATCTGATGCATCCAAATGGTTCACCTCCGGAGTAATCGAAAGAGAAAAACACGAATCATCGGAATCATTGCCTTTCGCAACGTTCACCTCATTGGCCTTCGGGCCCTTTTTCTTGCTATCCTCCTTCTCCTTGAGCTACGAACAGTCTCTCTTCCAATGTCCATGTTTCTTGCAGAATTCACATTGGATCTTTACTAATTGGTGGCAGCTTCTTGACTTTAATTTTTCTCTATTACCACCTTTCGGATATGGGCTTCTACCTCTCGTCGACAAGGCCTCTCCTGAAGTACTAGCGCGGGAAGTCTCCTTATCCTTCCTCCTCAAATCGTAGTTCATCAATGCGTTAGTCACTTCACTATATGTGATAGAAGATCTCCCGTTCAGCAACGTAAGCACGAAGGTATCATACTCTTCATCTGGTAAGGAGCCCAAAAGAATAATAGCCTTGTACTCATCCGTGATCTTCTCATCCACGTTTGTCAAGTCCGACAATAACTTAGTGTAGTTATTCACATGAGCCGCAAACGAGGTGCCTCGGGACATCTGGAATCTGAATAACCTACGTAGCAAATGCAACCTGTTCTCAATACTCTTCGTAAGATACTTATTATTGAGAATTTCCCACATCTTCATCGCAGACGTTACCCCAATCACATCATATTTCAGCTCCTGTTCCAAACAGGACCTGATCACCCCACAAGCATTCCTATTCATCTTTTCCCATACCGACTCTTCATATTTAGGTGGCCTCACATCGACCATGATGGTCTCCTCCAAATTTTGAGCATTGAGCGCATCCTGTACGTCGCTCATCCATAAACCAAAATTGATTTTGCCGTCATATTTCACTACACTAATCTTAGTGTTCTGAAAACCCACTTGAACTGTGCCGATCATCTTGCTGCTTTTACCAACTTCTTCACCCATAATCATAAATTCCAAATTGCAAGGAAAGATTCAAACTTTGAAAGGAATAAGAAATTACCCAACTGAACCCTAGATTGGATTCCAAATAGAACTCCTAACCACACGAGGAAAGCGAGATCTTCAATGGTAACTTCAAACCCTAACTCCACCAAAGCCTAGAACTCCAAGAACCAAACTTCCAACTGAATCTTCCTCCACCTAATCTAAAACCCTAGATCTGAAATCTGAGCTCTGATACCACTTGTCGCGCGCCTATGCGGAAGCGTTGCACGCACACACAACGAACTTGAGATCACGGAAGAAGAAAGCCACACACTTGCACAAACTAAGCCAATTACGATAAATCAAACCAAACACAGAGATATACGTGGTTCGGCAATTGCCTACGTCAACGGAGAGAGGATGGGGAGATTTTACTATATGGAGGAGAAATACAACGGGTTACAACTCACAAAATCACTCAAATATAACCCTAACCAAAGCTCTCAACTCCCTCACAATATCTCCCT
The DNA here is from genome assembly GCF_001876935.1 of Asparagus officinalis. Lineage (NCBI taxonomy): Eukaryota > Viridiplantae > Streptophyta > Magnoliopsida > Asparagales > Asparagaceae > Asparagus > Asparagus officinalis. Next base: position 143,854,062 of record NC_033797.1, on the reverse strand, counting down.
CTCAAAGTGCTCAAAACAATGCTAATTCTCTCATTTTCTCACCTTAAGAAACCCTAAAAAACGTGGTCCTATTTATAATAAAACACAATTCCAAACAGAGGAGGATTCCCAAATAAAGGAGGATTCTAAAAACGAGTCTGCCACACCCTGCACTATGGGTGTGGCAGAGGGTGTGGTGCAGGATAGATTCTGCCACACCCTGCACCGTGGGTGTGACAGAGGGTGTGGTGCAGGACAGATTCTACCACATCCATGACAGACACCACACCAGGGTGTGGTGGAGTCTGTTTTGGGTTATTCTTCACGTTTTTCACAATTCCTTCACCGTTTTCACACCTTCAATATTTCAGCAATCGTAAAAATCATCCTCACCCTAGTCCAAAGTGAACTTTTGCTAATAGGCTTCTAGATGATTGGGAACCATTGAGACATTCTTTTTATGTATGTTTTTTTTTCTTTTTTTCCCCATTACATATAATTGGAGATCATTGAATACTTCGGGCCAATATGAAAAGAATCCTCGGGAATTTTAGATGATTGATGTATGAATTCATCTACTCGAAAGATTTCAACAAAAAAAAAAAAAAAAAAAAAAAAAAAAATTATTCCATGTTGTTGAAATCTAAGTGACATTTTGTGGAAATCTAAAAGACAAAATGTATGTGGACATTACTTTGTATGTGGACTATTAATTTCATGTCCTTTTGTATTCCATCATGTATCTATAAATTGTACGATGTATGGAAATGGAAGATGATGAATAAGAGATTATAATTTCTCTTCTTCTCTTGTCTCTTGTCTCCTATTTCATTTCTTTTAGTATATTACAACACGTTATCAGCACGAGTGGTTCTAGCCGGTTCATGATCATCGGTTCGTAGTAATAGATTTTTAGGTGTACATCTTCTGCAAGGTAATAATACATTCGGCCTTTGTCTATTTACATAGTATCAAGTTTTTCGTCGAATGATTATGATTATGTTCAGTATGAATCTTGGCATCTCATTTATTTGAATTCTTCAAGTAAACTTGTCTTTTTAACAGAAAATAAAATGGCACGGAAAATAAAATGGCAAGGGGAAGTAATAGATTTTTCCAACACTAATTTTAAAAAGGACACGTATTACTCTTCTCTTTTGATGAGAATGGACATCAAGATATTCTCTCCTGAGTTTTAGAGTAATTGTTCCTCCAATAACAAAATGTAATAGCTTAAAAGTTGCTGAGAAGAAAAATTTGCATTTATTATTGTTTAAATTATGAATCCTCTAAGGAAACATATCCAAAGCATGTGAGTGATGGATATTCCTTATTGAGAAGGAAATCTAGCAGACATTTGTAATCCATAGAGAACTATAAAGATTACAGAACAGTCTTAGCACCAAAATGCTAGTTTCTCATATAAATGGTGTTAGAACCTTACATGCTCTTTCTCAATATCCAATATCATTTGGAACTTGTCTACAATAAAATCCGATGCATGGTCTTTATCGCATAAACATGAACATTTGCATTGTGAAACGCATGCGATTGGCCATCCATATATGAGCATGTATTTCTCATCAGTCTAAAAGTTAAAGTTTAGTGGTATTCATTAGAATTTTAGAAGAAATAACTAAGTTAATTGTTTGAGTTCTCTTTTCTATTATAATCAAGCATATCCTATTCGGTAATGTACAACATGCATTAAATTTTTGAACAGTGTTGAACAAAAGTCAATTGGAAAATGATAAACTAGAATTTCCTACACTTGTTGAAGAAATAGAAGATAGGTTTGATTTCTTCACACAGCAGAAACACGTTAATGCTAGTTTCTCATATACAATGATGTTAAGGTATAATGGAGAACAGGTGCTTGGTAATTAGCAACAAAAGAATGTGCTCATGATCAAACTGCATGGAACAAGCCTATAATTTTCTAGATGGCAGAGCTCTTCTTTATTACAGTTCCCCCATTTTTTTTGACTATCTGGATAAGAACATGTTGCAGACATAAGCACATAAACTGCATATAAACTATTTACTATATGTTGATTTCATGCAGTCTGGTTTAATACAATTTACAAATGCACACCTTCTGTTGATTGATCACTTGTCCTAGCTAATTAGAACAGAGGCATGCACTGTGGCTCCTTTATTTATTCACTTCTGTTTGTATGCACATCTTGTATAGTGTAATATTTTATAAATTTGGTGGATTGATATATCTTCTTTTGATAATTATAACATTTCTGAAAAATGTCTGACATATCCAAAAGGGCATTTGCTGAGCTTACCGTTGATGGCAGCAACTACTTGACTTGGGCCTTGGATGTTGAAATCTACCTAGATTCTTGTGATTTAAGCAGCACTATTGATCCAGCTTCTCAGAGCACCTCTGCCCAGAAGGCAAAGGCATTGATTTTTCTTCGTCATCATCTCAACAAAGACCTGAAAAATGAGTACCTTACTGAAAAAGATCCTGCTATTCTCTGGCAATCCCTGAAGGATTGCTTTGACCAACAGACGACTATTATGCTTCCGCAAGCACAGTATGATTGGTTGAACTTGCGATTTCAGGATTTTAAATCCGTAACTGAATACAATTCAACTCTCCACCGCATTGTCTCATAGCTGAAGCTCTGTAAGCAGAACATTACAGAGGATGAATTGATTGAAAAGACCCTCTCTACATTCCATGCAAGTAATCTTGTACTCCAGCAGCAGTACAGGACCAAAAACTATTCAAAACACTCTGAATTGATCTCTGCGTTACTAGTTGCAGAGAAACACAACCAACTTCTGATACGCAACCATAATTCTAGACCAGTTAGTTCGCAAGCTGTGCCTGAAGCACATGCTACAAATCAGAGTAATACTCATGGGCGTGGACATGGTAGAGGTCGTGGACGTGGTCGAGGGTCTTATCGTGGTGGTAGAGGTCGTGGTCGTCGCAATGCTTATGGTCTTCAGGACCGTGGCAAGGGTCAAAACAAGGATAGATCTCCTTCAAACAAGCCTAACTCTCATCAACAGGTTGCTAATAATAAGCAAGCTTGCTATCGGTGTGGATGTGAGGACCACTGGTCTCGTATATGTCGTACACCGAAACATTTGGTTGAGGCCTATCAGAGAATGATGAAGGACTCAAAGGGGAAGTCAAAACAAGGTAAAAAACATCATGCCAGTTTGCCTGAAGCAAATATGGCCCTAAAAGATGACAATTATGATGATAACCTGAATCTAGACGATGATGACTTATTGAAGATGGAGCTTGATGATTTTGGTGACCAGGAGTGATCATGTTATTTATCACTATCTATGCATGTTTTATTAGTCTATTTCGTTTTTCAGACATGTTCTAATTACTTTTGTTATGATAATTTGGAATTTTTCGAGACTTATTTTGCATGTTTTTGTAAGACAATTTCAAGTTTGTATGGGTTTTGTTTAAATGATTATTCCCCTTTATCTAATACGTGGTTGTGGAGAAGCTTCCATCTTTCTCCTCAGGGTTGTACTATACATATATCCGACCTAAAATACACCATGTTGCGATGAATTTAAGATTTAGGGACCCAAATTCTTTTAAACTATGGCATGAGCGATTGGGTCATCTTGGGCAAAATATGATCCGTCGGATTTTCTTAAATTAAATGGGGCATTCAAAGCAAATTCGACCAACTGCATATCACAATTTTCCCCCCTTTACCTAATACGTGGTGTAGAAGCAAAACATTTCCCATCTGCGTATTATTTATTTGCAGTCCATGTTTCTATATCACCACCATAACGTACCTCTATGGGACCTCGGTGAAGGTACATACATTATTTATGAAACTCCGTCAATAATTTAGTACCTATAGCCCATGTTAGGGGATCAATTTACAATTTAGTACGCTGACTGCATTTTTATTGAAGATCAATTCTCGACATTAGGGGGAGATTAGTGCCCAAAATACAAAATAATGTCAAGAAATTCTATTGGTGAAAAAAATCTTCAATATTTATATCCACGTACTAGTCAAACTGAACCAGAAGTTCAAATGATAATCTGCCAAGAAAAGAGTGACTAAGCCCCATATTCATGTTGAATATATCATTGATGATTTGGTATGCCAGAAGCATATTGTGCCAGAAGCATATAAAGCATGTTAATGTAAAAGATAAAAGTCCGCGGCAAACTAAATTATATATAGAAAGACAGTCACTCCCATAACCTCCGGAAGAGGCTTGTCCTGAAGACGAAATCTCCAGTAAATTGCACGTGCACTTGATAATCATAATATTGAAGATGCGGAACGACCAAATCCAATTGTTAAGGGAAATGACAAGGATTTGGTTAACATAAAATAAGAATTAAAGTGACCACGAATTTGTGAAAAAGGAGAAATATATAATATAAATATAAAAGTTGTCAACAACATAGTTGCCTCTACAGTTGCTCTTACTATCTCCGAAAATAATCTGGATCCAGAACCTAAGTCGGTAGTAGAGTGCTTGAAGCACTCGGACTAGGTGAGATGGAAAGTGACAATTGAGGCTGAGCTGAACTCGCTAAAGTATTTTGAACCTGTAGTCCATATGAGGCTGAGCTGAACTCGCTAAAGTATTTTGAACCTGTAGTTCATATATCCCTGCAGGATATAATGGGTTTTCGTAAGAAAAATAAATGAGAATTGTAGGGTGGCGAGATATAAAGCGAGATTCATAGCTCAATGGGTTCACGCAGAGACCCGACATCGATTTAGATGTAAAATATTCTCCTATTAGTTATTGTATTACGTTCCGCAAGTTAATACATATGGCAGATATATGTAGTATATGTACGTCATGACCACATTTTTATATGAGTCATTAGACGATAATATTTTTATATGAAAGTCCCTGATGGACTTAAAATTCCTGAATTAAGAGAAAACAAGAATCACAACATGTATAATATTAAATTATAAAGGTCGTTATACGACTTGAAACAGTCGGGTAGAATATGGTATAACCGACTGAGTGAGTTCCTCCTAAAGAGGAGATATGCAAATAATGATGTCTGCCCTTGTGTGTTTATAAAGAAATTCAAAAATGACTTATGTATTATATCAGTCTATATTAATGATATAAATGTTATTGGAATGCACAAGGAGCTTACAGAAGCTAGCTCATGCCTAAAGACGGAGTTTGAAATAAAAGACTTGGGAAAAACCAAGTTTTGTCTCGGCCTGTAGATCGAGCATTTTCCCAGAAGGAATTTTTCTACACCAGTCAACCTTATGTGAAAAAGGTTTTGGAAAGATTTTATATGGATAAATCTCATCCACTTAGCACACCAATGGTCATCCGATCCCTCGAAGTGGATAAAGACCCATTTAAACCCAAAGAAGATAATGAAGAAATGTTAGGACCAGAAGTTCCCTATCTGAGCACCATTGGAGCATTTCTTTATCTCGCAAATTGCACCAGGCCTGATATTGCATTTGCGGTGAACTTGCTAGCAAGGTATAGTGCTTATCCTATAAGGAAGCAATGAAATTGTGTTAAACATTTCCTTCGCTATCTTCAATGTACAAAAGATCTTGGACTATTCTATAAAAGAAACCAAGATATGACATTGGTGGGCTATTAGGACACTGGCTACATATCTGATCCCCATAATGCCAGGTCCTAGACTGGTTATGTTTTTCTCTGTGGTGGTACTGTCATTTCTTAGAGGTCTGTTAAGCAGACCATGGTGATTACTTCTTCTAACCACTCAGAGATTATTGGTTTATATAAGGCCTCACGAGAATATGTATGATTAAGATCGTTGATACGACATATTTGTGGCTCGTGTGGTCTAACAAAAGATTTTATTACCCCCACTGTCCTTTAAGAGGACAATGCAGCTTGTGTTGCACAAATGAGCAGTGGATATGTAAAAGGAACCATGACAAAACATATTACACCAAAATTCTCCAAAGAATGGTGAAATCACCATCGAAAAAGTTCGCTCAAGTGATAATCTGGCAGATTTGTTCACTAAATCTCTGCCTACATCAACTTATGAGAAATATGTTCACAATATGCATAGACTTGAAAGACTATCTTCTTCAGGGGGAGCAAATTCTTAAAGAACAATCCTGAAGATTGGGCCCTGAAGGTCTATTATCATAATTTGCCATTTTCGCTAAGTTTTGTCCCACTGGGTTTTTCTTAGCATAGACTCATAAGATTGTCATCATCAGGGGGAGCGAATTTTCAACGCAATCCCGAAGATTGTGCCTTGAAGAACTATAGTTGTACTCTTTTTTTCCTTTTGCTAAGTTTTGTCCCACATGGTTTTCTTAGCTAAAGGTTTTTAATGAGTCAACTAATGCAACACAAGTTTGGATCCCGAAGATCTATAATTGTACTCTTTTTCCCTTTGCTAAGTTTTGTCCCACAGGGTTTTCTTAGTTAAAGGTTTTTAATGAGGCAACTAATGCAATAAGAATTTACTAATGTCGTGTACTCTTTTCCTCGACTAGTTTTTATCCCACTGGGTTTTTCTAGCGAGGTTTTTAACGAGGCATTGACATTTCGAAGTAATGTCCAAGGGGGAGTGTTGAAATCTAAGTGACATTTTGTGAAAATCTAAAAGACAAAATGTATGTGGACATTACTTTGTATGTGGACTATTAATTTCATGTCCTTTTGTATTCCATCATGTATCTATAAATTGTACGATGTATGAAAATGGAAGATGATGAATAAGAGATTACAATTTCTCTTCTTCTCTTGTCTCTTGTCTCATGTTTCATTTCTTTTAGTATATTACAACACATGTTAAAATTTAATTGTCAAATTTGTCAAGTTAAAGAGGTACTTAAAATTATTAGAAACCCGGCCCATGTGCATGAACTATAGCCTATACTGCAATGAGGTTATGTTATGTAAATAATTAGTGAAAAAATTTAATCACAGAATTGTAGGCGTCAAAAAATGCTAATAGATATCCCAAACATAGAGAAGATCACTCAAAAGGATCTCATATTGAAAATCAAAGCAGGAATGAACTGTCTCGCCAGCGAGACAGGCTTTTGTCTCGCCAGCGAGACAGTATTTGCTGTCTCGCCAGCGAGACAGGCTTTGCTGTCTCGCCAGCGAGACAGTATTTGCTGTCTCGCCAGTGAGACAGTGTTGAAATGGTCAAAACTACCTTTGTAACTGCCCTACATGTGTCCATTAACTGCCAAGGGACGTGGGAAACATCGTGGGCAAAAATCACTTGAATAACTGCCAAAATAACGGAGTTTGAAACGTGGGAAGGCAGTTAAAACGAAAACTGCCTGCGGTTACTGTTTCCGAGACAGTATTTACTGTCTCGCGGGTCGAGACAGCAAACACAAACACTGTCTCGCCCAGCGAGACAGCAAACACTGTCTCGCCCAGCGAGACAGTAAACACTGTCTCGCCATACTAATGTCATCATTTGTTGAGTTTTTTCAGTTGCAGACCCCTGAGGCTATAAATACCCCCCTAGGGTCACTTCTGACAAAGATCGAGCATATTTTCGAGTATTCCAGAGCAGAGAGAGAGCAGATTTGAGTTTTCTTACAACGCCTTAAAATTAAGCTTTGACTTGATTTTAAGAAGAACGACTATCTTACTTCGATAAGATATCGTTTCAATTTCTCACTTCAATAAACGAAGTCAGAATCAGTAAACCCCCTCTTCACGATCTGTGATTCGGCGGTCCACGAGCCAAAGCGTTCCCGACACAGGCAAAGTCCCACGAAAACAAAGATCGATAGACGATTTTTGTGTTTGTTTCTCAAAAGTTGTAATTTTCGCTTTGTTGTGTAGAAAAAATCTTATAGAAAGATTATTCTTTCGAATTTGTTGTAATCAAACAAAGTTATAATGAATTCCTCAACAGCACCGACTTTTGAACCAAACAAGCTGGCGACCACAGTGGGAGCCAGCGGCCTCGCTGCCGAGGCCGCGGTGTTGCAACCGATCAAGATCGTTGTCAACGAAGAGATCGAATACGAATTCGATCAGGCGAAATTTGAGGAGTACTTGTCGTCCTCATCATCAAAACTTTCCTCGCCCCGCAAGTATAGGAAAGTTTCATCTCCCAGAAAAAAGCTCAAGTCTGCAGTGTTAATGAAGATCGCAGGTGAAAGTTCTTGCCCGGATGTTGCTAAAGAATCTACCTGCAACATCTCTGCTCCGAACGACTCCACACCCATTCAGGAGTCGATGATGAATAGCTCGCCGGTGCTGACGAAGAGAGCTCGTCAGAGACAGCGCCAGCGCCGTGCTCGACAATTGGCTAAAGCCATGCAACAAACCGACGGGGTCCATTACTATGCGGACCTAGAGTCGAGGAGGCAGAAAATGATTCAGTTGCCTCAACGGCAAGATAATCATATTTCTGCACAACTTACGATGGAGGAGTGGACTCTCGTCAAAAGGGCCCGTTCAACCCTTAAGAAACGGATACAAAGGCGTAAAGCGAAGGTCGCCCGTGCTCGTGCTCTTCGTCAACAAGCCCAAGGAACTAAGAAGGAGACGGTGTCTGAAAAGCCACCAGGCAAAGCCCCAGTTAAAGAACCATCAGATCCTGTAAATAAACCCGTAGTGGTTTCATATACAGGGGGTCGTAAACACCCTCCTGTCAGAACTGCACAAATCCGAAACGAGAGAATATCAGTCCACTCTCGTTTAGGACCTATGAAAACCCCACTCCCGCAAAGGGGTGGATTTAAAAATTCAACTTTGGATCACCCAGAGGCGATGACCAGTCGTCCTGTGCATGTTAACAAAGTTCAAAAGCGAAAGATAGGTTGCTCGAATCACAATAATGATGAGCTGTACTATCAGAAAAATGACTCAAGAAAGAGGATTGCCCGAGAAGATGAGTCCCATTGCGCATGCGAGAGACTCATTAAGGCAGTGCTGACAGAATGCGGATGCTCCAAGACTGATTCAACAAGAGTCTCCGTATTCCAAAGACTTTCCAATGAAGCGTCAAGACCTAAGGTGAGGCGTTTCAACAAAAAGAAACCGGTAGTTCGACAAGATGAGTTCCCTGAGGTCACTATCAACATGACCAATAAAGGAAAGCAAAAGTCAGTTAACTACGACCCTGATTTCTCTCCGGGAGGGAGAGTTGAGCGGGGTCTTTCTCAGAGAATGTCGCGGTTACAGAGAAGAGCCAACCTACGTAGAGACTACAAAAGGATGCACGAAGGATTATCTTCAGATGAAGAAATGTCGGATACTTGTTCCGCCATTGCATCGGACGATACCGCATCCAGTGTTGGGCAAGTCAGAGAATCTTTTGCAATCATGCCGGATCAACTGGCTCACATACTGCAGGAAGCGTTGGCTAAACAACGCGAAGAAATTAGAGCTGAATTCAAAACCGAAATGGAGTTGACTATGCAGCAGATGCGAGATTTACAGGTTCAGCAACACCAACCGGAGTCGAGCCAGAAGGCGGAATCCAGTCGGCGTAGAGGATGAGACTATCTTTGACGATCCTCCTCCAGATAAAGACAACTCCGGAAGCGATCCGACCAAGTCAGCCACTCAACCTCCACAGATCTATTTGAAGAAAAGCGAGGAAGAGGACAAGAAGATGCATGATCTCGAGAGCAAAGTCAACGCTCTGATGACGGCTTAGGAAGTGAAGAAAACGGGCATTCCATACCCGTACCCGAGGGAGTGGGACCTGATTCCTTATCCCCAGAAATTTAATTTGATTAACTTTACTCCTTTTGATGGCAGGGGTTCACCAACTCAGCACTTGATCTATTTCAAGTCGCATCTCGGCGCAATATCCGGGAACGAAGCCCTGATGGTCCGGTCATTCGTAGGAACCCTTCGCGGGCCTACCTTCGATTGGTACCGACGCCTTAAGCCCGGGAGTATCACTAGCTAGGAGGATATGGAAGAACTATTTCTCACCAATTTCTTCGACGACGACACATAGGTCTCAATTGGCACGTTGTTGGATGAAAAGCAGAAGGATGGGGAATCGGTTGATGTCTTTGTCAAACGATTCCGGGACAAAGCGGTGAACTGCAGAGATCCACTCACAGAAGAGTTCATGTCATAATAACCTGTCCTTGGATGTATTAGAAGTGGTAGGGGTTGTTCACTCTAAGACTTGGAAAGAATTGAAAATGAGGGGTGAACAGGCTGAGCGCTTTCTCAAGAGAAAGAATTTGGAGAGAGGTCTGCCACCAGCTAATAATCAAAAGCAGAACTTTAATCCTCGAGGCAGAGGAAGAGGGTCCGTGGCAGCTGTTTATGCCCATCAAACGTCACAACAACCACCGTAACAACAACCGCAGCAGTCATCCTTCCAACTGGCGCCAAATCAGAATCAGCAGCCCCCTAGGCAGCCCAAGACTTCTGAGCCTAGATTTCCGAAGGAATACTCTTTCAAAGATGATGAAGTTCCAGTCATCTTCAAATACTTGTTGGAGAATAACAAGATTAAGCTTCCACCGGTCACAGACCAAGAAGAAGCAATGAAGATTAATGACCCGAAATACTGTGCATATCACAGAAGGGTTCACCATCCAACTAAGACGTGTTATGTCTTAAAAGACAAAATACAAACCTTAATTGATGTTGGTATTGTGACGCCGAAGCCAAAGGAAAAGAAAGTAGGTGCAAACGCAGTCTCAATTAGCTTCGGATCAGTTCCTTTGTCCTGGTTTCAAGCAGAGCCAGTATCAAAGGTCAAAGTGCAAACCATCAACGATGACCCTCATGGACAGCGCCAGAAGGGGCTTGTATCTCACACAACCCCCAACGGCGAAATCCTTTGGGTTCATCCGGATTTGCTTGAAGATGAACAGTGGACAACATCCACATCAAAGAAGAAATCAAAGGGCAAGGGAAAAGAGAAATCTTGTTACGGAGCCTCGGCGATTCCCGAGAAGAACGATGAAGAGATAGCAGCTTTATCACTTTCTGATGGAGAACAGGAAGTTTTCGCTACAAGAAGTGGGAATGAGTATCATTATAAATATCCTGAGACCTCTAACCCAAATGCTACAACTCTAAAAGAGCTGGGGATAGCTACAACTCCTCCAGTAGCTGCTGAAAAGCCGCAACAACCGGCTAAGCAAAAAGAGAAAGAACCCCAACATAAAGAGGTTCAAATTCCGAAGCAGTCTCGTTTCAGCCGACCGATTGGACGAGATAAACCGGAAAGCTCGAACGCACCATATCGTTTCGACGTTATGGCTCAGCTGGCCAATATCCCAGCAAGGATTACGCTATACGAGTTGTTGCGCCTCTCGAAAGGAACCAGGGAAGCTTTACAAAAAGCTTTGGCTGATTCTGAGGTATTCCTCACCCAGGTCAAGCCAGCTCTTGAAGAGCCAGAGTCGTCAGTGCAGCATTGCAATCTGGCAGCCACAAAATTCCCTTGCATCGCTTTCACAAAAGAAGATATGCAAGTCAGGAATTCAAAGCATGATAGGCCTCTATATTTCACCGGATATATTGGCTCGAGCATGGTCAACCGGATCCAAGTCGATCCGGGTTCTGCCGTTAGCATCATGCCACTTCGGTTGATGTACCACCTCGGAATTCCCGCCAGCAAGTTAGCCTCCACAGGAACGGTTATCTATGGTTTCAACACAAGCGGGTCACGACCGTTGGGAAAAATCCGGGTGAAGTGTCAACTCGGAGATCTGAAGTCTGAAGTCACCTGCTATGTGATCGATGCGGAGACTTCTTATAACTTACTGTTGGGTCGCCCATGGATCCACGGTAATCTTATAGTTCCCTCCACCCTCCATCAGTGTTTGAAGTATGTCGACACTAATGAAGAGGTCAAGACGGTGGTCGCGGATAAGCAA
>NC_033797.1:143813162-143841648 GCF_001876935.1 Asparagus officinalis | reverse complement strand
GAACCATCCCCTACCCCAGATCTTTTCTTAGACACTAATTCGGATGATGAAGAACCCGGGCGACATTTCTCTCGGTACAGTTCGCAAGCGAATGATTATATGACGAACCGGGGTTATGACCTCTCACTCGGTGAAGGTCTTTATTTTGGTCAAGGTATTAGGGTTCCACCCCGTCCTGCCTATGTACCAAAAGGAAAACCAGATAATTATTACAGTCGTAATAGGGGTCTGGGTTATGCTTCATCATCCGATGACGATTATGGCCAACAGATCATTAACCAATTAATTGACAGGAGTGGACATTCATCCGACACCTCGAATTGGGATTCTGATGTGAGCATTGGAGAAAAGTTCAAAAGTCTCATGTCAAATATGGCAACAGTCGATCCTTCTACAACAGAAGAAGACGATCAGTTGCCCACTTGGGAAGATCCTTGGATACATTACATGAATATCCAATACGGTGATCGATTTGAGCAAAGAGAACCTCCTACTGAGGATAAAGTAGATCAAGTTAATATGGGTGATGAAAGTAATCCGAAACCTATATTTATTAGTGGTGATCTTCCACCGGACGAGAAAGAGGAACTAATCGCCCTCGTTCGAGAGTATATCGACGTTTTCGCTTGGAATTACGAAGATATGCCGGGACTCGACCCAGATGTAGCAATGCATAGCCTTAACATTAAACCGGATGTTAAACCTGTCAAACAACAACAAAGACGGTTTCGTCCGCAAATTATGGAGGCAATAGAAGCTGAAGTCAAGAAGCTAATTGATTCGGGTTTTGTCAGAGAGGAACAACACCCTGAATGGTTGGCCAATATCGTTCCGGTCCTTAAAAAGAACGGGAAAATCAGAATCTGTATTGACTGGACGTCATCATTGACAACACATGCGGGTTTGAAAGAATGTCATTCATGGACGGATTTTCTGGGTATAATCAAATCAAGATGCACCCGGATGATGAAAAGCATACGGCATTCAGAACACCCTTGGGTGTGTTTTGTTACACTGTTATGCCATTTGGTTTGAAGAATGCCGGTGCTACGTACCAACGAGCAATGACGAAGATATTTCAAGAGCACATCAGGAAGACCGTCGAATGCTACGTTGATGACCTGGTCGTTAAGAGTCGTGATAAAAACGACCATATTAACGGTCTGAAGACAATGTTCGAGCTTATGAGAACTCATCAGTTAAAAATGAACCCAACTAAATCTTTCCTTGGAATGTCGAGCGGTAAATTTCTTGGATTCGTCGTCACCACAAAAGGTATTCATATTGATCCCGATAAGGTGAAGGCAATACACGAGTTACAACCCCCGAGAAATCTTAAAGAACTCAGAGGGTTGCAAGGTCGATTGGCATACATCCGTCGGTTTATATCAAATCTGTCTGAAAAATGTCAACCGTTCTCTAAACTTGCGAAGAAAGGCGTGTCGTTCGTTTGGGATGAAGCATGCCAAAAGGCATTCGAAGATATTAAGAAATATCTGGCGAATCCACCTATTCTCGTTGCACCGAAATCGGGCAAGCCGTTTTTGATTTATGTCAAAGCGACGAGCCATTCGTTAAGTGCATTACTTGCACAAGACGACGATAACGGTCACGAACAAGCTGTGTACTATCTGAGTCGTACATTAGTAGGAGCTGAGTCTCGTTATCCAGGAGCTGAGTCTCGTTATCCGATGATTGAGAAGGAATGCCTCGCTTTGGTATTCGCGATTCAGAAAATGCGACATTATTTAGTCGGACAGACGATTTATGTCATTTCCAACATAAATCCCGTCCGAGTGTTCATGACCCAACCGGCTTCCATGAATTGGCGTTTGGCCAGATGGGCTTTACTCTTATCGCAATATGACTTGTACTTCAAACAGCAGAAATCTGTTAAAGGACGAGCTATTTGCGACCTTCTGGCAGAAAACCCTACGAAGGATGTAGTCGAATTGTACGACGATCTGCCAGATGAAACTCACGAAGTTAATACCACCTCGCATCAACAAGTGTGGCAATTGTACTTCGATGGGGCTTCTCGATCAACCAACGTGGCAAGTGCACCCGGATGTTCTAAAATCTCCTCAGGAGTGGGGGTCGTTTTAGTTTCCCCGGAAAAGCACATCTTGCCTAGAGCATATTCACTAACTGAACCATGCTCTAATAACATGGCTGAATACAATGCATTAATAATCGGACTTAATTTTGCCAAAGAGCTGGGGGTCGAATACCTTGAGGCTTTTGGAGATTCTCAACTGGTGATTAATCAAATACGAGGAGAGTATGAAGTCAGAAATCGAGACCTGATTCCATACCACCAGGTGGCCATTGAGATAGCAAACTCGTTTGAAGAATTTTTCATCGAGTACGTTCCGCGTCTCCAAAACACATATGCATACGCATTGGCAGCATTGTCAGTATCCTTGGCTCAACCTCCCGAAACAGAGCAATTGATTACAGTGAGGACTCTTCTTCGGGAGGATTCTGCATGATCTCCCGGAGTAGCTATGGGAATTCTCGGCGACTTAGCTGGGTTTGCCGGAGGTTGAATTTTGGTTGGAGGCTGCAAAGATTGCTCCTTAGCCTGAATTGCCGCTTCAGACTTTGGTCTCCAGACTTGGCGAGTTGATGGCGGCTTCTTGACCACCTCTTTCTGCAACTTTCTACGGGCTTCTTCAGCTTGAGCCCGTGCCTGCGCTGATAGTGCGCGGCGTTTGCGGATGCGTTCTTCCAGCGTCGAACGATTCCGTTTGACACGGATCCATTCCATTGTTGGCGGCTTGGAAGAGGTGCCGTTCATCTGTTGTTGAGGCTGTTTGCCTCTCTTGTTCTTCAGACCGTTCGAGACATGGGGAATGGACATTGTAGGTCCTATTTTTCCGCCTTCGGTTAAAGGAGACCGTTTTATTCTAGCAATCACCGATTACTTCTCGAAATGGGCAGAAGCAATTCCACTTAGAGAAGTAAAGACAGCTGATGTTATCAAATTTATTAAACACCACATCATATATCGGTATGGTATGCCAAGACGAATAGTGCACGACAACGGTCCTCAATTCGTGAGCAACGCATTCATCAAATTCTACAGTAAATTCGGGATTAAGGACGTTTCATCGACTGCTTATAATCCTACAGCTAACGGATTGGCCGAAGCTTTTAACAAGACTATCATCAAAATTCTGGCAAAATTGGTGAAAACCAATAAACGAGATTGGGACGATAAACTCGGTGAAGCTCTCTGGGCTTATCGTACGACCGTCCGCACGCCTACCGGAGCCACCCCGTATGCTTTAACATATGGATGTGAAGCCGTCCTTCCATTGGAGATACAGATTCCTTCCCTCCGTATCGCTCTTACAACGGGAATGACAACGGAAGAACATCATCAGAAACGTCTCGAAGAATTAGAGATGTTAGATGAGAAACGCTTGGAAGCTCAGCAACAAATCGAGTTTTATCAAGCTAGAATTTCTCGGGCTTTCGATAAAAAGGTCCGACGACGAAGCTTTAAAGAAGGAGATCTAGTCCTCGCTGTTCGAAGACCTATGATTCTCACTTTCAAAAAGAAAGGAAAATTTGAACCAAAATGGGAAGGACCGTTCGTGATAGAAACAGTCTACTCAAACGGTGCATATCGCCTGATTACTCAGGATGGTAACAGATTGATAATGCCAATAAATGGGAAGTTCCTGAAAAAGTATTATCCGTAATACGTTCAGGATAACCTATGTAAAACGGGAAGTTCCTAGAGAATCCTGTATAGGATATTTCAGGATAACCCGATATCAGTTGATTGTTCTAAATGAAAACAGATTATGCGAATGGTCTATTCTTAATTGTTATAAAGATAATTAAGAACCACTTACTGTTTTTGTCGAGATGAGAGTTAATGACAATTAATCTTTCCTCACAAAACCCTATAATGTGATCATAGAAGATGAGATTCGATAATTTGTAATCTCACACTATGAAACCCCCATCGGTTGGATTGATCAATGATCATCAGTCTGTATCAGTTGACAAATTATTTCATGTCAAATATTCAAAATCAGAATTTCTCACCGAGTAGTTTGTGCAACTCAACAAATTCATGGTTATTTGCATCCTAGTCCTATTCCTCACCCGGTCAAACCTTTAAATAGTTAGGACCACAACCAAAATCCCCTCTCGATTCGTTCCATGAACGAGAGGTCTACAAATTGAGCGATCAAACCTTCATACAGTTAGGATCATCTCAAAACCCCCACTTGGTCAAACCTTACTACAGTTAGGACCACAACCAAAATCTCCTTTCGATTCATTTTGCGAACGAAAGGTCCACTTTTGAATTGAGTAATCAAACCTTATGACAGTTAGGATTATTCAAACCAATCCAGATTCTCTAAGTGGAGATCCCACTTCAAGTTTCTTTTTTTCGCCAGGAGATAGAATATAAAATTCTTCCTCTCCAATTTCGGGTTTATCTCTACCAACAAACAAGAGACCAGGAGATAGAATATAAAATTCTTCCTCTCCAATTTCGGGTTTATCTCTACCAACAAACAAGAGACCATGAGATAGAATATAAAATTCTTCCTCTCCAATTTCGGGTTTATCTCTACCAACAAACAAGAGACCAGGAGATAGAATATAAAATTCTTTCTCTCCGATTTCGGGTTTATCTCTACCAACAAACAAGAGACCAGGAGATAGAATATAAAATTCTTCCTCTCCGATTTCGAGTTCGTTGTCCTGTATAGGAAACACAACCTATTCACACTTTAAAATCCATGTTGTTCACACATGGGGGATGTTATCTCTATCCCTTATTAGAGATAAGCCTACATCTAACACATGTAGCCTACATATTCAACATTGTAGTTTAAAGTCTAAAAGAGTTTAATTCTTTTAGCACAACGTTATATGTGAAACGGACCTAGATAATTCACATACTAGCCCGACTCAAACGGTAATCGGTAAAGGCATATCAAATCCGTTGATGGCTGAGGATTTGCCAAAAATCCTGTAAGTATTATGGTTATTTATTCTAAAATAAGAATGAGTAATCATAATAAAACCTCAATGAGCAAAAAGATTAAAAAAAAAAGTTCACTAGGTTGACCAAAAGCATTCAAACAAAGCTACAAAAAATATATGTTCTCCAATTACAAAAGTTTATATTGACTAATTTGATTTTCAAGTCTTGAAAGCTCTAACGCACGAGCCTGTTCAAGCTCAGCTGCCAATTTGATTTTGAAGGCTTCTTCGTCAACACTGTGAAGCGCGGAGACCTCTTGTTCCTTTTCAGCAATTATTTTATCTTGAAGGTTCAGTTGCTGTAACAGGTTCTCTTCAGTATGAATTTCCTGCGTCAACTCGGACTCCAAGACATCATGTGCATCCTTGGCCATTGCAAGTTCCTCCTCTAGGCGAGCTATTTCCGCTCGACTCAATTCTAAATCCCGGTGTAGGTTAGCCTTGGCTTGTGTCCTTTTGCCAACATTCACCCTAAGTTGATCGCTGTGGGCTCTTAGCTGTTAGAGTTCGAGATTAGATGATTTTTGAGAATCACGCCACGCTTGTAGCTTGGAGTCCATGCGAGAAGCAATGTAGGAAGGTACGCTTTCGGTGCGAAGACCCTTCAGAAGTTCAACATGTTGCTTCAAGTCAACCATGTAGGCGTTGATCGAATCGGCTAAATCATTATATCCTTCATCTCGGATCCCTGATATATAGCGGTCAAGAGGTTTCTTAAAATTCTCAAATTGCGATCCTTTGGGGAGAATACGATCAACCATAGAATTCAAAAAGGAGATGAAGCCGTCGAGATCAGAACAAATGCCGGCTTTATCCGGATCCTCGTCTGCTAACAAGACTTGGATACGATCTGATAATGATGAGGAAGAAGCTGCGATGAGGGCAAATAAGTCAGTACAAGACATATATATGCATACAAGACAATAAACTAAAGCATACCAAGTTCAACGGAAGAGCCTCCAACATGACTTGGTTCGCCCAAGGATAGCAGTCCGGATTCCTGAACAACCAAGGTTGGTTCAAGAATGGCAGTTGTTGATACACCCGCTACATCAGATGTCTTTTTAACTAAAGCTTCAGAAGATGGCGGATCCAAACCAACAGGCTCCTTAACAGGGGATTCTACAGACAAAAGGATTACAATGAGCATAATAGAATGTTGATCGGAAACTTAAAACAAACGACGGGTAAAACTCACCAATTCTAGTCACAACATCGGCCGATGTACCAACTTCTTCAGTTGGTCTCATTTTTGTTGCGACTGGACTAATCTGGGGAGTGACGGTGACTTCTATTATCATCGGATCTATAGGAGTAGCAGGCTGGGATTCAGGAATAGATGATTGGAGATTAACTTCGGTTCCTGCCCACGGCACAAGGTCGCGAATATCCGGTTGACCAGATGTCCCAATGATTATAGTAGTATCAGTTCCAGCAACTGGTCCTATAATTCAAACACTTATATGATTAATCAAGTCAAAATATATATGTATGCATATGTGTTGAACCGACTCCAATGTTGGATTCTGTGGCCGCACCAGGAGTTTTCCCCGATAATAAGTCGGAGATATACTCATGGTCGCCTTCAGAGAGATTAAAATCGAGGTGATGCTCATTGAATTCCTCGACCTCTGGTGCATGCATGGCCTCTCCTCCAACAGATCCGTGCATCGTGGCATCTACAAAACGTGTTGAATCGTAAATGACACGTAAATTCAAACGAATTTGCTCAAGACAAAGATTAACTACCTTCGTTGGTCGGGACGGATTCGAGAGCTTCACCACTTGTACCTGCTTCTTTTAGTTTAACTAAAAGGAGACCAAGCGCACAAGTCATTAAAGGAGGCACACGGTCTGACTCATTCATTTCTCGGATTTCTCTTCCAAGGAGAGAAAGATCAGTACCTGTATCCGCAGCCGATGGATTGATGTCAGGAGTTGGTGAAACATCAGCTGCTCCTTCTTTCAGAGTATCCTGCATTTGTTGGACAAAGCTGGTCTCTTCAGTTTCCATACCTCCGGGAGAAACAGCATCAGCTGGCAACTCTCCTTCTTCTCGACTCCCTACAAAAGTTGAGCAAGAAATAAGTTTGAGTGTTAAGAAGTATAAAAGCGATAAGCAACAAATAGTTACCTTGTTCATCAGAAGAAGCACTACGACCAGATGTCTCTTCTAGAGTAGGCAGATGAACGCGTAGTTTAGAGACAGCTTTCTTTTGTTTCTTCAGAGGTCGTGCATCAGAACCTTCGTGACGATATTTAGTGCGCAGTTCAACTCTGGGAGAAGCTTGAGTTGGAGCCTGAGTGGAAGATTGAGATCTTTGCCTACGAGCAATAGGCACTGTATCCTCTTCATCCTCTTCGTCGCAGCTGAGTACCTCTACCATCATCCGATTAGGATACTCCATGATGACTCTCTCTTTCCGTTTTTTCGGAGCAGCTTGTGATTGAATAGGCGCTGCAGATGGGCGCACAAGTCCCTTATCAAAGAAAGAGTCAGGGAGACCAGATGCCTCTTTAGAATTTGAACTGGTTTCACATTCCCCTTCTGAAGTTTCGGTCGCTTCACTATCAAACTCCTCTTCACTATCCGTTGGATGGGCCGGTTCCTTTCCTTTTCTCGAGGATTCAGCAGCTTCTTTTCCTCGAGTTGACACCCCAGCCTCAAGAGTCGACTCTGCCGCTTGCTGAGGAGCTACCTCTTCCTCTGAGTCAGATATTCTCCTACGTCGAGTGGCGATATTAGCGGCAATCAACCACTTACAAAAAAGGAAA
Organism: Asparagus officinalis; assembly: GCF_001876935.1. Lineage (NCBI taxonomy): Eukaryota > Viridiplantae > Streptophyta > Magnoliopsida > Asparagales > Asparagaceae > Asparagus > Asparagus officinalis. The sequence continues at coordinate 143,833,857 of NC_033797.1, read as the reverse complement.
GTCATCCGCAGAGGCGGCGCCTCTAAGGGGAGATCAAATTCAACATTTGTGCAACCGGCAATGCTCCAAAACCAAGCTCTCGCCCCGTCGATAAGTCCACCTCGAGAGCTAAGGTGGCGGTTTGGATTGCCGACATATATCTGATCATAGCCGAATTGACGAGCAAATCGACATGGAAGATAGGGTTCAATATGACAAATGTCTCTTACCCGGAACAACAGATAACCAGGTCGAATGTTCATCAACCATCTGAAGCACCCGACATCTAAGATGGTACGATTCTGCCTTGGGTCTTCAGCATCCACTAAGGTAGTATTGTAGAACTGAGGGTAAGCAGGGGAAGAATTCCCACACCACTTGTGAATTTGAAAACTGCCTCGTTATGTCGGGTTGCTCGATGCCTGATCCATTTGCAATTCCTCGAGATTCTGGCAACAGAGGGAGGCCGGAGGGTTTCTTTTTCTCCTGAGTAAACACGGAGATTAATTGCCGTAATCCACTATGAATATCGGCCACCATAGCGGGAAGCAAAGATAATTTGCGACCTGTAGCTAGCTGGACGGCCGGATACAATACTTCCATTGGCATCACATCTGAGGACTGGTGGGGAACTACGCACCTCTTTAGCCATAAAGCCAGAAAACCCGCCAGCAGAGCAGTAGGGCTAATTGGAACACCAGCTTGCCACAGATAAGAGCGGAACTTAGTGCCGTGCGAGAATCCGTCTTCTGAGCGCGAGGTATAAGATTGCGCGTTTGTTTTCTTTAACAAATGATTAATTTCACCCGAACTTAAGGGAGACAATCCGCATACATCTGCCGAACGGTCATCCAGGTAATTAAATAGATAATCGGCGAATTGTTTTAAGCTGACCTGAGGAGATTTCTTTCTGGCTTTGGGCTCCATCTCGGCCATGGCTATATGATAATGGCAGGTCAATTCCCATAAAATGTCATGAGTCACAGTCGAGCTATCTTTCATCTTGTTCAGCTGATTGGTGGTCGGAAAGAACTCTTGATATGGGACATCGCCCATAGGCAAAGCAGACACTTGCATCATTTCATGCAGTGGTAATCTCGAACAAACAGAGAAAATGACCTACACTAATCTGCAGGCCATGCATACTGGCACGGATCGGGACATCCAACCCTAATTCTGCTAACTCTCTCCCCCAACGGTTCAACACATATCGGGTCATCCTGCTCCACCACCATTTGTCCCTAGAGTAATGGACCCATCCATAACATCTAAAATTCTCTCTGGATAATCTTTGTCCTGCTGCCGCTAACCGGTTCTTCACGGTGTTGGCTTGCACTATCTTCTCATTCTGAGGTATGTTGTCTTGTCCTAAGACACCCGGATGAAGTCCCCGCACATGAGCTCTTTCACTAGAACCTGGGGTGGCTTCCTTCCCAATGAAACCACAATGAATACGCTCGTGGTTTTCGGTTAGCCTCCAGAACATCTCACGTCCAACCGATAGGTTCCTGAACTTTAACAGCGAGTGATCTCGAGGGATAAAAGACAGATATAAGAATGATGACCCACTCTGGTACAACCATTGCGCATGCTTGCAGAAAACAATCTTCGGATCTTTCACCGAATCACCAAACAAGAAATCCGGCTTCCTTATACATTGATTCGAGTCTTGCTCCGAAATCAAGGTCGCATCCGTGATTAATCTTCGTAGAACACGACAACAACCTCGCTGGATTAATTCTCTAGCACTTTCGCTATAGCCAGATTTGAACTGGGGAGATGATTCAATTAACGGGATCCCCTCATAATAAGAGTGGGTCACGCTACTCCGGCCAGTAACCACATCAGCAGCAAAGGTGGTAGAAGGAAATCGGACTGATAAAAGAAACATACACATAAATTGTGTAAGTGTAGTCCTAAAATTTTAGAGAAAACGGTATATCTTACCCCATAAGATATAGTCGCCATCTCACAGCAGGTGTGACGATTTTGTTTATCTACCACATGTATAAAAAGATATGCGTTACTATGCACGGGCATTATAACGACATACGAAAATCTTTCTATACATATGGGATGATATGAAATCGCCCCTGTGTATTATGAAGTGTGTTTTGTAAGTGTAGTCCTAAAATTTTAGAGAAAACGGTATATCTTACTTCATAAGATATAGTCGCCATCTCACAGTAGGTGTGACGATTTTTTATCTACCACATGTATAAAGGAGATATGCGTTACTATGCACGGGCATTATAACGGCATACCAAAACCTTTCAATACACGTGGGATGATATGAAATCGCCCCTGTGTATTCTGAAGTGTGTTTTGTCAAAGCAAAACAAACACTTTTAAGCGTCGATCCCCTCAAAGGAGGATACCGGCTCTTCTCGAGGGTATCTCAAAGGATACAAACGAGGATCTGCAAGCAAATATAGAGACATATATATGGAACTGACAAAATACAGTATTTAAATTCGTGAAAAGGTGAAAGAAATATACCTCCACGTGAGATCGCAGCAGGGGCAGCTATGGAACTGACGAAATACAGTATTTAAGTTCGTGAAAGGGTGAAAGAAATATACCTCCACGTGAGATCACAGCAGGGGCAGCCTCCTCAGGGCTCTGAACAGTCGGTCGGCCTCGGGTCCCTCGAGCTCTACGCGGCGACATGATGAGTATGTGATCTACATTGAAACCCAAGAGGAAAGCTAAGATTTTGAACATGAAATCGACAAAAAATAGGGCAAATACAACCGAAACAATGCATGCACAGTCACCATAATGAGTAAATGATCTACAAGGAAGCCCAACGAAAAAGTCAGGATTTTGAGCAAGAAATCAACCAAAATATCACCAAATATGGCCGAAATAATACATGCACAGTCACAGGTGAAGCAAATCAAAGTTTTGGAAAAAGGAGTGAACAGACCTTTGAAATCCAGGTGGAATCTCCCCAAACGAAGCTCTACCCAAATCAGAAACGAAGAGAAGAAGAAAAGGTGAAGAACTGATCGAAAATCACTCGAAAATCGCCCAAGAAAATCGCCAAAAATCGCCCAGAAATCGACGTAAAAAACCCTAAAAAACCCTAAGTTCGAGTTTTATACTCGCTGGCTCGCTCAGCGAGACAGAAAACTCTGTCTCGCTCAGCGAGACAGAAAACACTGTCTCGCTGAGCGAGACAGCATATTTTGTCTCGCTGAACGAGACAATGAACCCTCTCTGTATCGCATTACGATACAGATGAATACTCCAATAGGTACACGAGTCTAAACTGTATTCCTACCCTCAACAGGAAGTTTCTGGAGAATATTAATCAGAATATTCTTAAGGATAACCTGATGAGCTCTCAATAGATATATCAACTCAGTGGTAAAAGCTGAACCCGCAAGAGCAGATACTAACTTCAATTCAAAATCTCGACAACGGTCAAGCGATAAACGTGACGCCGGGGAAGACATTAGCTATTCTACAAAGAACTGAATAGACTAAAAGCAACAGAGATCAAGCATTGAAGCCATTTACAAGTCCTTCCACACGATCTACGCCAGCGAGACAGTATTTGCTGTCTCGCCAGCGAGACAGTATTTGCTGTCTCGCCAGCGAGACAGTATTTGCTGTCTCGCCAGCGAGACAGTATTTGCTGTCTCGCCAGCGAGACAGTATTTGCTGTCTCGCCAGCGAGACAGTGTTGAAATGGTCAAAACTACCTTTGTAACTGCCCTACACGTGTCCATTAACTGCCAAGGGACGTGGAAAACATCGTGGGCGAAAATCACGTGAATAACTGCCAAAATAACGGAGTTTGAAACGTGGGAAGGCAGTTAAAACGAAAACTGCCTGCGGTTACTGTTTCCGAGACAGTATTTACTGTCTCGCGGGTCGAGACAGCAAACACTGTCTCACCCAGCGAGATAGTAAACACTGTCTCGCCGTACTAATGTCGTCATTTGTTGAGTTTTTTCAGTTGCAGACCCCTGAGCCTATAAATACCCCCCTAGGGTCACTTCTAACAAGGATCGAGCATATTTTCGAGCATTCCAGAGCAGAGAGAGAGAGCAGATTTGAGTTTTCTTACAACGCCTTGAAATTAAGCTTTGACTTGATTTTAAGAAGAACGACTATCTTACTTCGATAAGATATCGTTTCAATTTCTCACTTCGATAAACGAAGTCAGAATCAGTAAACCCCCTCTTCACGATCTGTGATTCGGCGGTCCACGAGCCAAAGCGTTCCCGGCACAGGCAAAGTCCCACGAAAACAAAGATCGATAGACGATTTTTGTGTTTGTTTCTCAAAAGTTGTAATTTTCGCTTTGTTGTGTAGAAAAAATCTTATAGAAAGATTATTCTTTTGAATTTGTTGTAATCAAACAAAGTTATAATGAATTCCTCAACAGCACCGACTTTTGACTCAAACAAGAATCTGTGCAAATGCTATCATATATAATTAACGAAAAGCAAGGGTGAGAGCATACACAGTAAATAATCACAAAATAGAACTCCCTCAATTTCTATCGTAGATTTTGACCAGTGAAGACAAATTAACTATACATAAATGTCAATATATGTAACAAAAATGAAAAGGAAAAGAAAAACACTAATCAAATATAAGATAAAAAAAATCAAGCACAAAGTATTTTATGAGATTTCCATCCTTATTTCTCAAATAAATAAATAAATAAAAATCAAACAAGTTCTAAGTCAACTTCTATCGTCATGGGCTGTGCTTCTTCTTCCATCATTGTTGGCGGCTTCACGCATCCGAAACAAAGCAAGATCAAGTACAAGAAGAAAACTCCTCCAAATATCCAGCACACACTAAGTATAAATAATAGCCCCCATATATTTATTTCCTTCTCGCGGTCAGTTTTATCTTTAGTATCATCCTCTTTATGATTTACTGTAATATTAACTTTCTTGCCTTCTTTAGGACGGTGATCATTGCTCTCCAACTCCGGCACGATAACTTCAAAAAAGAAAAAAAAAAAAGTTAAAACGCAAGAATAATTAGAAACTTGGGGGTTTTTTCGTATATATACCCCTTAACCTTCCAATGTTATCAATTGTGGGCAAAAATAACTTGAATCAACAAATTATAATCAACGCTGTTAGAATTTTCTGACGCTCTTAGTTATGATGAGTAAACACTTGACTTAGGTAAATTTTACTCTCTGGAAGTTTTGCAAATACGAAGATTGAGGCATAGTTACGTAAAAAAAAAAAACCCTAAAATTTTGTATGTTACATGGAAATACTTTACCGTGAAAGCGAGGTTGAGTTTCCGTAGGAGGAGAACGAGAATCCAAGATAAATACGGAGGGAACCAGAGTGTAGGTTTTCACTGAAAGATTGGCTTCAAGGATGAGAATTACTAAAGCGATCGAAGTTATTCCGAGCATCGAGTAGAAAGCAATCATTAACTTCATGATTGTTGTGTTTTTTTTTTTTTAAAGAAGAGAGACAAATTTAAGATACGTACAGATATAAACAAGGTAAACACATTTTATGATAGCTTGATGAGACAAATCTTATTATGAATTCCAATTGAACTCTAACTCTCCTTCGGGGGAGAATTTGAGTTCTAGTCAAATTATAGGGTTTAATTTCGAATATAACAAAAAAAAAATTAGTTTTAGGATAAATGATTGTTGTTGTTGTTTTTGTTTAATGGGTGAAAATTTAAATGCATTGAATTACATATTTTGATCAGGTGCACATATACCTATAAAATTTTAGAATATCACTTTTTATTTTATGAAACGCCACAAAAAAGATGGTGGACGTTAAATTATTTTTATTTTTACGACTTCAGGTAAAATTTTAGTCATAAGTTAGCAATATATACAAATTTTGAATTCTAAAAAGATATAGCAATTAAGCTTACTTGGTGATTGTTTCCTCTTTTGAATTAAATTAAAATTCATATATAATCTTCTTAGTAGAGATATAAGATTGAGAGTTTTCTCGGTGCTCATCAAGTTTAATTGATCATTGACGTTCTCTCATTCTTATCTATTCATCTCTCTTTTAATTTTATTCTTATTATTGATAGATTTAGGGATAGAAAAATTTGGGATTTCGATTGCATTTGCAATATAATCGAGAGAACTATAAATCTTGGCTTGAACGCCCAACGGATGGCTGTCAACCCTATAATAAACTGTGCCATGGATATCAAAGTATCCATTTCAAGTCCAAGCCAATTAACTTATTCAAGCCCCAATAACTTCCTTTGATTATTGACGGTTTTAAATATCTAATACACACTAAACCATACTCTCTTTAAAAGCACGAGTTTGGAAAATTTTTTCTATGGTAAATATTACCCTTCACTATTTTAAATATTTTATTTATATCTTAATCTATCTTAATCATAATTATATCATATCCTAATCCTACGTGCATTTAAAAAAAACAATATTAATAAAATATATAAAACATCTTTATAGTATTAGTTTGTTAAGATAGAGAAATTATACGTTGCTAACGTACTATAATATATAAAGTATTGCAAAAAAACCTAAAAAATTTTAAAATTGCACAAAATACCCTAAAAAGTTTAAATTTATAAAAACTATCCCGACGTCTAAAAACTTAAAACAACAAATATAAAATTAAGAAATTAACAGCAGTTTGCTAAGAATTTAAAATTTACGGTTAACATATCAATATCTCAAAATTATAGAAACACCCTCAAAAATTTAAATTATAAACAAAATAAAATATATATAAAACATATTTATAGTATTAGTTTGTTAAGATAAAGAAATTATACGTAGCTAACGTACTATAATATATAAAGTATTGTAAAAAACCTAAAAAGTTTAAAAATTGCATAAATTAAATACCATGAAAAGTTTAAAATTATAAAAACTATCCTAACGTCAAAAAACTTAAAACAATAAACATATCTAAAAAGATACTTCTAGTTTCATAAGTAACGTTTCAAATTATATGTAAAACGTTTTACTTATTAAGACTTGGTTGCCATTACTTAAGCTTCAAGTCATACAAAGTGATATTTAAAATTTAAAACCTTTTTTAAAATTTTAAATTTCCTAATGTATAACATTAATGATGCATAGGTACCAACCCTATCCTATAAAATTATTCTAGTATCAGACAGAGATTTCTTCGCTGATCTAATAGCTGAAATCTTTACTGTATGCTTCACTCATGGCATGAGTCTATTAAATACGCTGTGAAAAAAGCTATGGTGCCCCAGTATTTCAAAGAAAATATGACTAAACTCTTTTTTTTTTGTCAATAAAATAAATTTTATTCATTTTTCAAATGTGAAGTTTAAGTACATCAAATATACCAGAGCAAAGGCTGGTAATCAACTAACAGAGAAGTCGCACTTTACAATTTCTCAAGTCTTTCTTTCATATGAAAAGGAAATTTTTCATTCAAGACTTTGGAGTAAATGGAGAACTTCACTGTACGAAGCAAAAGATTAGGCTACCGTGCTTTGTGCTGGAAGATTCTCAAGTTCCTTTCCTGCCATAGCAAATAAACTGTAACCGATAGAGTCATTCTTTCCAATTTCTTCATAAATCCAATTCCTTTCAACTTGAAGCTATACCAGTTAATGATTTGGTCCCAGCTGCATGACCTCATGACAGTTTTTGTTTTGAAGAACTTATGCTAATGAGGTCTCCATCAATGAACACCTTCATGGTGTTTTTCGTCCTCTTGACAGAACGGTTGAACTTAGTAGATTCTATTTGCTTTTGGGATTTACTATGTTGAGCTGTTCTTGGTTGTACTTTCATAGTTTCTCTTGTGATGATTGGCGCCAAAATTGATCTAAATACCTGAATTATAATTAAAAAAAATTAATTTTACCAACGAGAATTTAATATAGAAAATTTATCAAATGTCTTAATTTTCAAACTGATTTTTTCTGTACCAGCCAATTTGATCACTTCCATGGGTAAGCTTTGGAACATGAATTAAATCTGTACTCAATGCTAGAATGCACAAACTAATTATATTCCTGTCTGTAGTGAATTGTCATATATTATAATTCTGCAATGTATAAGCTATTTAAAGCACATATAATATTTTACCCCTGTTATAAAGGTACGTTGCTTCATCTCTTCCTTAAGTAGAAGATCAGTTCACATCTCTGGTAATAACCCACTCATTACAGTTATGATTCATACTAATAATATCTATCATATGTGAATTACACTTATTCTCATTTTTAATTTAAGAAATCATAATCGTCCACTGAATTATATATACTTATGATTAAACAAGTAATCTCTCTACCGTTAAACTTTTAGGATTCTGAAATTACGTTATGTCTGTTAAATAAATAAATTTCAACTACATGCAAAACATATTTTCTTAAGTAAAAGAAAAAGTTTATAAATAACATAAAAAATTCATGTACCTTCCAAACGATCTCAAGATTCAATCCGGAATCGATATAAATTGCTGCAGCAACAGACTTCATAATATCAGCCAATACTCTAGGAGCTTTCTTTGTATTTCCTTCGTAGCTCATCCGGTCGATTTCGATGTGTCCTTTAGTCGTAATAGCCCGACTGAACTCCTGCACCTAATAATAGAGAAGATAAATTAGTTAGAAATGTGGAAAAACCAAGATTTAAAGTATAGTTTTGCAAAACCATGAAATTTTGTGGTTTTTGCAGAACACCCTCTTAAACTTTAAAATTAGTGGAAACCCCTATATTTTAGGGAGTTTAATATGTTGGAGAAAAATTGGGACCAACCGATCAATGAGCTTTAAATAGAGGATGGGAACCAATTTAACCCAAAAGGTTTAGCTATTAGGTTTTGACCTTACACGCCCAATTATTTAACCATCTCCAATGTGAGACCATACTCACATAAATAACCAACCTCTATCGTCCCTAGATCCTTTAATGACTTGGTCTGAAAACTAGAAAGAAAAAAAATATGACTACTCAATGCCCTCAAGATATTCCACCATGTATTGGCTAATTCGACCATTACTACTCCTAGAATCAATCTCAGACACCATTCATTGTCTAACAATCATCCTCCTTAACACCTCTCACCTTTGCATTAAATTTTATTTTGCCTTTAGCCATGAACATGGTCCTAATACAACTTGTTCTTGCAGCCAAATCGAGTGTTCATGGGCTTGAAATAGATGCTAGGAACCAATTTAACCAAAAAAGCTTATGCTATTAGGTATTCAGCTTAACTCTATTCGACGCTATCACTCTTTCTCAAGATTTTTCAATGTGGATTTAAATCTCTTCCCTCTTCGCCAACACCCCACCTTCAATTGTAAGAATAGCTCATTATTCACAAGAATTGATGGACCATTCACTAAGTTGGTCTGAACTACACCCATAGAGGGTTGACATGGCTAGTAAACACGAAAATAGTTTCATCAAACCACCAAAGTTTTGAAAGATTTTAAGCAAAACCACGAAAGTTGAGAGGGATTTTCATGATATTTCTCCTAAACATATTAAAACTAGGATAGCTAGCTATGCTTACCGTATGATCAAGTTCTTCATTATTGTGACGGACGAAACGGTAGAGTCTGAGCCGGACTGCTGCACGAGCCAACTTCTCCTTTGACATGTTTGTGCCACGAAGGAACATCAGCTCGCCAGGGTCGATATCAGGGTTATTCAAGTAGAAGTAATTGGTGAATGCAAGACTAAGAGTTGCATTCCCCAAGAACTCGAGTCTCTGGTAGGATGCATGGGCCAGGTACGAGGAGTGGGTCAAGGCCTCCTCAAGCAGCCTCGGGTCACAAAAATTGTAGCCCACGGCCCATTGGGCCTTGGTCACATTGGGCCACGGTGACCCACCTTTAACGTTAAAAGACAGACGAAGAGATTTTGGTAGCATGCACATAAACATTCCACGCTCGCAAAAACTCTCCTTCTGACGCTGACTCACGCAGGATCTTTGATTCTTGGCGTTGTCGGACTCATCGGAGCTTGGATGTTGTTGCAGCATGTCTCGTGTTGCATTGAGCTTGGCAATGCGTTTTTGTTTCGACGAACTTATACCTGCAATATTTCCATTTCCATTGACAAATACCTTCATGATGTTTTTCTTCATCTTGATGGAGCTCTTGAACTGAACGAATGTTCCATGCTTCCTGCATTTCTTGTGTAGAGTTGATCTACATTGCTCTTTCATAGCTTCTAATGTGGTGATGGGCACTAGAATTGATCTAAATACCTAAATTTATAATCGAAGAAACTCAATATTACTAATAAGAACTTAGAAAAAGAGGATTTATCCATGATCTAATTTTTTATAGGATTTATTTTTGTTAAACCAATCACAAATCTATCTTAAAATAGTCAAAAAATATGTTTCCAATAGGACAAAGGTAGGTTTGACAATAATTTAACAAGAATTAAGGATTAAAAATGTCTAAAATTAATATGTGACCATCACATAAAAATTTTCGGAGAAATATTTTCAGCCCTACGTTATTTGAGTGCAAAGAAGAGGAAAATTCTAATCTATTTAAGTCATATGTTTCCTAAGTGTAACTTCTAGAGCTAAGTTGGTTCCAAGAAGAGCCAGTTAACAAGGTCTAGTGTGCTCTAACTTGAAACTCTATGATCAGATGGGCATTACGATCAGGTATGAAACTATGAACTATTACGATGTTAGTTGAGGCTGAGTCAAAACTATTGCACCATTAAACTTGGAGTCCCAAGAGCCACTTGATCGTTGAAATGAAAACTTATGAATTGTCCAGTCCAACTGCTTCGTTGACACTACGGAAGCTCAACAGACTAGTCCAGATTTAAAGTGCACCAACATAGCGCCAGTCTATGGTGACTCGGAAAGTATCAAGTACACCTGGTTTCATGGCATTAAATATGCAATAAATGAATGCCACTCATTAGATAATTGGATTTTGGGACTCGTATACATATATAAGGGCTAACATCCTTTAGGTAAACATTTATTATTATGGACGACCTTCACCGAATGCTTTCTTTCTAGGATTCATGCCAAAAAGCCAAACTTCTGTGGAGCTAAAATGCTTCCAAGAACAACCAGTGAGAATGATCTGCTAGGGTCTATGAGTTGACGGACACTATAAATCGGCCTATGCAACTATGGATTAGTATAACAAACAACAAATCTTTGGTCTAGTCCAACTGCACCGTTAATTAATACAATTGAAGCCCAATAGACTGGTACAGGTTCAAGGTGAGCGATAGTAACAATCCACAGCTCATGCACCAAAAAACCATGCTAAAAAAACCTAACTTTTTTGGAGCTGAAATTAATTGCTTAGTGGGCTTCAAGTAGGAGCTCTATGTGTGGACGAGCTCAGCAATTCTGTATTTTGAAATGAAGGTTGGAGGCTCCTTATATATATAAGCCTAGGGGCAGCCCAACAATTTTCGTTCACATTTATTGAGTCGAGTCTAAGGGCATATTTAGATTTGATTGGAGGTAGGGGGACATTACTGGAAAATAGGGAAGAGAAAATAAGATAAGATACGAGAATTCCCTTCACCTAGATTTCACTCAAATCTAAAGAGTAACAAATTTTGTATTGTTGAGAGTGAACGGAAAGAAACTAGAGGGAACATTGCACTCCTTAAAGCTATCCAAACTAAATGAGTGGTCTTACCTACCTTCTCTTTTTCATTATTTCCCTCAATCTAATGAGTGCCTAGAGGATTCAAACCACTGGACAGTTAAGCCTGAAGCCCAATATCCACATAACTCTTATATAAAAAATATATGTTAGACTAGTCAACTGCTCTATTAACGTCATGGAAGTCCAAATGATTAGTCCAACTTCTTTACAAGAAATAATTCTATCATAAATAACATTTTATTCATTGAGCTACATTTATGGTTTTTTGTAACTTAAGAAGCTATAACCATCTATTAAACTGTTCACTCTTATGATTTGACGAGCAATCCCTATACTATCTATGAACAATATAGAGAATCCTATGATTGGTTTGTATATGTTAAAAGAAATTAAGTATAATTAGATAAAAAAAATTTTAAATAAAAGAAAATTTTGTAGATAAGTGATAAGATTCAAAACCTTCCAAACGACCTCAAGATCCAATCCAGAATCAATATAAATTGCTGCAGCAAGAGATTCCATAATTTTCAAATACTTACTTATGAAATAATTAGTCAATATAAATTGCTGCAGCAAGAGATTCCATAAGATCCATGTCCTTCACTTATAACATCCCAATTGAACTCCTCCACCTAACAATAGAAAAAAACATGAAAAAAAAACCTTTCAAATATTGGAATATTAATTATTCATTTAGAATGGTCTTTATGAGTGAAAAACATTGTAACACCCGTACATGGTATATTGACTAATTATTTCATAAGTAAGTATTTGAAAATTAATAATATAGAAAATATTATTTACTAATAAATTCATAAAAGAAGTATATTCGCGTACTCGTGATAGAAAGGCAACTATGAAAAAAAAAGCCACGACATATGGGTAAATTTTAACAAACAACCCTAAACTTTAGTGTAATTTGCACAAAACCCTCTTGAACTTCGAAAATTAGAGAAAACTTCGTAAACTTTGGAGCTTTTAACAAAGGTTTTAAAATTTTAGGGAATTTTGTGAAACCCCCAAAGTTAGGAGGAATTGTCTTCTCGAGGGTTTTATACAAATCACCCACGATTTCATAGGGATAAATTTTGCCGATATTCACCCAAAACATTGTTAAGCCAAGAAATTAAGCTACCGATGTTTATTTACCTTAAAATCAAGTTCTTCAGCATTGCGGCGAACAAAGCGGTAAAGCCCGTGCCGGACTTCTGCACGTGCCAGCTTCTCATTGGACACGTTCGCGGAGCAAAGGGCCGAGAGCTCGCCGCGACCGAGATGAGGGTTGTTCAAATAAAAGTAATTGGTGAATGCAAGGCTAAGAACCGCATCCCTGACGAACTCAAGCCTCTGGTAGGATTCATGGGCCGGGTCCGAGGAGTGGGTCAGGGCCTCCTCAAGGAGCCGGGGGTTGCGGAAACGGTAACCCAGGACCCATTGGGCCTCGACCAGATTGACACGCGTCGACTCGGTTTCGACGACGAGAGGAGGAGGCAGAGGTTGAAGAAGAATATTTCCCAGGGTAAGAGAATTTGAATGCGAAATCGCCGCTTTGCGCTCTGATCTTGCTCTTGCTCTTGCTCTTGCTCTTGCTCTTCTTGAGGACGTCATGCTTTGATTACGGTCTCTCTCTGTTTTTCTCAGGGGTTTGAGGGTTTGAAGTGTATTTATAAGAAATTTGGGTTTTGAGTCTTAATAGGATTTGGACTAGGAGAGAGTATTTGAATCCGGAAAGGACTGTTCTGTAGTAGTTTGTGTTAGATCTGAATCATAAAACTTGAGATCTAAAACATTAAGCCATGATTAATTCAAAGAGATTAAAAAGAATCATAAAGAGCGGAAGCTTATACCTGAATCCATAGATGAAAACTTGATTTGGGTTTTGGATCTTCTAACCTTAGGGTTTCTCTATAGCCGAATTTCTCTCTCTAGATGGGGGTGAAGAGAATTAGAGAGTGTTACCCTAGATTAGGGACCATAACCCCTTATTTATAGATGTTGTACTTTTGTAATTTAGCCCCTCAACAAATCACAATTACAACCTGGTATCTGCACATAACCCCATGACTTATTTAAATACCCAATTAACCCAAATTAATTGATCACTTTAGTGGGTTATCCTGAAAGATAGCAATACACATTGATTAATCATATGTGCCCACAATTAGATTTATTAGATTAAATCCAACAATCTCCCACTTGGGCACCATATGATTTCTTAAATTGTGTATAACCTTATGAGCTCAAAAAAATTACTATCACTGAAAAGGTATTTCCGAACAATCTCGTCTATTGACTATATCAATATAGGATCAAAGCGTCCTTCGTCACATTTATCGTGACTCGACCCATCAATGGTCACATATACCAATACAATCAAACGACATAGATCAATCATGGATGTGCAGCATAAAAATTACATGCAATGTGATCAGTACATGTCTATTTTCAACTGGTCCTCCTTAAGTGAGGTCAAAACCAAACATAATGTAACAGAGTGTCTTAACTGAAAACTTTATTCTGATCAGACAATACAACAAAAAACATAAAGCACTACAATTACAAACTCCCACTAAATCATAATATCCTCAAATATTACCACACCCATATGAGCAGTATGCTCATGATAGACCTTGGGTGGCAATCCCTTAGTAAGAGGATCAACTATCATGGAGTTTGTCCTAATGTGCTCTATGGATATTTGTCCACTCTGTACCCTTTCTTTCACAACCAGGAACTTAATGTCAATATGTTTTGACTTGATTGAGCTCCTGTTGTTATTGGAATACATTACTACAGATTTATTGTCACAATATAACCTTAGTGGTCTTTCAATATTTTCCAAAATGTGCAGTCCTGTGACAAAATTTCACAGCCATATTCCCTGATTGGATGCCTCATAGCAAGCTACAAATTCTGCTGCCATAGTGGAGGAAGCTACAAGTGTTTGTTTGACACTTTTCCATGATATAGCTCCTCCTGCTAACATATAAATGTAGCCTGATGTAGACTTTCTGCTATCTTGGCATCCAGCAAAATCAGAATCCGAATACCCAATGACCTCCAACTTTTCTGATTTTCTGTATGTGAGCATGTAATCTTTTGTTTTCTGAAGATACCTCATAACCCTTTTGACTGCTATCCAATGATCCATACCAGGGTTGATTAAGTATCTGCCTAACATCCCAACAATGTACGCAATATCCGGACGCGTACATACCTGAGCATACATTAGACTTCCTACAGCCGAAGCATAAGGAATCTTCTGCATTTCCTGAATTTCAAGGTTACCTTTAGGGCACTGATTGAGACTAAACTTGTCTCCTTTAGCAACAGGGGTGTCACCTGGTCTGCAATCTTGCATGCCAAACCTTTTAAGTACCTTATCGATATAGCTCTTTTGTGATAATCCAAGAATACCCCGAGAGCGATCTCGATGTATCTGGATTCCTAATATAAAAGAGGCGTCCCCAAGATCTTTCATCTCAAATTTCTTTGATAGAAATTTCTTGGTTTCGTGCAACATGTCTATATCATTAGTGGCAAGCAATATGTCATCGACATACAGAACCAGAAAAATATACTTACTCCCACTGAACTTGTGATATACACAGTCATCAACAATGTTCATCTCAAAACCGAACGAGATAATTATTTGTTGAAACTTATGATACCATTGACGAGGAGCTTGCTTGAGTCCATAGATGGATTTCCTTAATTTGCAAACCATATTCTTTGGGTCTCCTGACACAAAGTTTTCTGGTTGCACCATATAAATCATCTCATCAATGTCTCCATTGAGAAATGCAGTCTTAACATCCATCTGATGTAACTCAAGATCATAATGAGCAACAAGTGCCATGATTATTCTGAAAGAGTCTTTCGATGAAACCGGAGAGAAAGTCTCTGTATAATCAATGCCTTCCTTTTGAGTATAGCCTTTAGCCACAAGACGTGCCTTATACCTCTCCACATTACCATTTGCATCCCGCTTGGTTTTAAAAATCCATTTACAACCAATTGGTTTTGCACCTTCTGGCAATGGGACAAGTTCCCAAACCTTATTGTCTTGCATAGACTTATACTCTTCATTCATGGCATCAATCCACTGTTGAGAGTTAGAACTTTTCATGGCCTGAAGGAAGTTGATTGGATCATCTTCCAACATTCCACTACTTTCCTCATGTTCTTGAAGAAATACAATATAATCATCCGAAATAGCATTTCTCCTTTCTCTCGTGGATCTCCTTAAGGGCACTGGTTCTTGAGGTTGTTGAGTTTGTTCTTCTGGAACAGGGAGTTGTTCAACATTATCATCTTGAGGTTCCGGATTTACTTCTTGAGCAACAACAGGTATAGGAACCTGAATATTGTCAAAAGTAACTGTATGGATTGGATCTGAAGCCAATTCCTCCTCAAAACTAATGTCTCTAACCTTATTTCTCCCCCCAAACTCAACATCCTCAAAGAATGTTGCTGTTCCCGTCTCAAAAATATTCCTTATAGTGGGATCATAAAACTTATAGCCCCTAGAGCGATCAGGGTACCCAATAAAGTAGCTGCTAACTGTTTTGGAGTCCAATTTCTTTTCATTTGGCCTATAAGGCCTTGCCTCAGCTGGACATCCCCAAATATGTAAATGCTTTAAACTGGGCTTTCGACCAGTCCAAAGCTCATAAGGTGTTTTAGCAACTGCTTTACTTGGTACTCTATTCAGAATGTAAGCTGCTGTCTTAAGTGCTTCTCCCCAGAGTGACTCTGGTAAAGAAGAATGAGCAATCATACTTCTTACCATATCCTTAAGAGTCCTGTTTCGTCTTTCAGCTACACCATTCATGCTAGGTGAACCCGGCATAGTGTACTGTGGGACGATACCGCATTCCTCTAGGTATCTAGCAAATGGTCCTGGACGTTGTTCACCTGAACCATCATATCTACCGTAGTACTCACCACCACGATCAGATCTGACGGTTTTAATTCTTCTGTTGAGTTGATTCTCAACTTCAGCTTTATAGGCTTTGAACATGTCCAGAGACTCAGATTTTTCATGAATAAGATATAGGTGCCCATAACGTGAGTAATCGTCTATGAATGATATAAAATATTGTTGACCATTCCAGGATTCCGTAGGGAATGGCCCACAAATATCCGTATGTATCAATTCTAAGACATCCGAAGATCTGTTGGCACCTAATCTCTTCACTTTGGTCTGTTTTCCCTTGATACATTCAACACATACGTCGAAGTCCGAAAAATCAAGGGAATCCAAAATGCCATCAGACACAAGACGCTCAACTCTACCTTTTGAGATATGACCTAAGCGCTTATGCCATAATGTCGCCGAATTTTCCTTATTTAATTTACGCTTAGTACCACGTGATTCCACATGCAAGGATTCATTGTAAGAAGCAATTGTATCAAGCAAATATAGGTTGTCATAAATACTCAAGTAACCGGTTCCCACAACATTTGAATTAAAAGATAAACTGAATTGACTGTTTCCAAATGAACAAGAATAACCTGATTTGTCCAATACAGAAACAGAAACCAAATTCCGTCTAAAAGACGGTACTACAAAAGTATCTTTTAAATCCAAATAATAACCAGTTCCTAACAACAACCTAAAGTGCCCAATTGCTTCCACATCTACCGATTGTCCGTCGCCCACAAAGATGTGTCTTTCAACATCACTTGGCTTTCGGTAGCTCAGGCAACCCTGCATAGAAACACTTATGTGAGTAGTAGCACCAGAGTCTAACCACCAAGTGTTTCTAGGTACTGAAGCTAAATTAACCTCAGAACAGACCAAAGCAAGGAACGTACCCTTATTATCACGCCAGGCGTGATATTTTGTACAGTCCTTCTTTACATGTCCAGGCTTCTTACAGAAGAAACAACCCTGATTATCCTTATGTTGTTTCTTCTCAACTGGACCCTTAGCAGCTTCCTTATCATTCTTCCTTTTCTTGCCCTTATCCTTAGAGGCATAGGCCAAATGAGCACTTTCTGTCTTATCTTGCTTCAACCTGTCTTCTTCTTGCACACAGTATGAAATGAGCTCATTTAGAGTCCATTTCTCCTTTTGACAGTTATAACTGACCTTAAATTGGTTAAACTGTGCAGGAAGAGACAACAAAACCAGATGCACTAATAACTCGTCACAAAGATCGAGTTTAAGTGCCTTAAGCTTTGAAGCAATATGAGACATTTCCATAATGTACTCCCTGATATTTCCTTTGCCCTTATACTTCATTGAAATCAAGCGAGCTAAAAGCGTGCTTGTTTCTACCTTATCGTTTTTCGCAAAACGCTTCTCAATTTCGGCAAGGAAATCTTTAGCCTTAGTAATCCCTTCGGATTCTATGCCCCTGAAGGCTTCCGGAACGCCGCGCTTAATGATCATAAGACTCATGCGATTTGAACGCTCCCACTTCTCATGCTCCTTCTTTGCATCAGGAGTGCTATCCGCATTGAGAGGTTGGGGTTGTTCAGTTCTTAATGCATAGTCAAGATCCATGCAGCCAAGAACAATTAATATGTTCTCTTTCCAAACCTTGAAGTTTGTCCCATTTAGCATGGGAATTGAGTTGATGTTAGCAGAAATTGTTGCAGCAGATGCATTAGCTGAAATAAAACAAAAATGCTCACATCAATAACCATAATCAATAAAATTCAAATAATGACAATCCCCATCCAAGATACCGGCACAACATTAATATCAAGTCTTTGGACAGTAGAATCCCATCCAAGATATCTGGCACAACATTAATATCAAGTCTTTAGACAGTAATATTAACTTGTAAGTGATACCTTGTTGCAATGATCAAACATTGACAATAACTCATGTCAAATAATGAAACTATCTTTGGATCGATTCATTATTCACATGTAAACCTTATAATTGTCACACGCTTATCATCGCAGATGTGTATACAGTCTAAATAAATATTAACCTTCCTTTGGGCCGATTAAATATTTACACGAAAGCATACACACAAACATCTCACATTCCTCATGAACAATCTACACAAGAGAGGTTACTTTGGCAACTTCTTGTTTCAATTAATCAATTGGAGTGAGAGACAACCTTAATACCTTAGTGTCATAATATTTGAATTAAATAATTGATTAAAAACCGAATTAGATTTAAATTAAAAAGTTTTAATTTAAATCAACTGAATTTCCAAAAACTTAATTGGGGTCTCACGGATTAATTAGGGCCCATAACTTAATTGAATAAATTAAGTATACCAAAGTGGACCCATGAAAAGCCGAGGCTTAACCATAGTGAACACGAAGTTCCCTTAACTTCGAACGCGAGGTTCGACTGTATTGAGTACGAGACTCACTTAAGCACGAACGCGAGGTTCGTCTGAAAATGAACTCAGGGTTCAACTTGAGAACGAACGCGAGGTTCGTTAAATAATGAACGCGAGGTTCAAGTTGAGAACGAACGCGAGGTTCGTTTGGAAAATGAACGCGAGGTTCAAGTTGAGAACGAACGCGAGGTTCGTTTGAATCGAGTGCTAGGCTCGCCTGAGAACTGAATGCGAGGTTCACCATAGAACTGAACGTGAGGTTCAACTGAAATACGAACGCGAGGTTCAACTGAAATACGAACGCGAGGTTCGACTGAAATACGAACGCGAGGTTCGACTGAAAACGAATGCGAGGTTCGACTGAAATACGAACACGAGGTTCGACTGAAATACGAACGCGAGGTTTGACTGAAATACGAACGCGAGGTTCGACTTGAATTGAGCGCGAGGCTCACCTTAGAACGAACGCGAGGTTCGTTTGATTTGAGCGCGATGCTCACTTGAGAACGAACACGAAGTTCATTAAAATTGAGCTCGTCGCTCACCTGAGTTGAGCGCGATGCTCACATGAGAACGAACGCGAAGTTCGTTAAAATTGAGCTTGACGCTCACCTGAGTTGAGTGCGATGCTCACATGAGAACGAACGTGAAGTTCGTTAAAATTAAGCTCGACGCTCACCTTATAACGAACGCTAAGTTCGGTTGAGGTAACCACCTCCTTGATTTTTGCCACGATTTAATCGCACGAACCCTTAGGGTTTCAAACTGAAACCGCCGCCATTAAAAAAAACAGATCTAGAATCAAAAAAATGAGTTTTCTTGATCCAGATCCAAGGAAAAACCGCCGAAAAATCTAAAAAAAATCCAAAAAGTTACTGTTTATCCGAGAAAAAAACTTTACTGTTCATCCAAAAAAAACGTAATTGTTCATCCGAACGTTATTGTTCATCCGAGAACAATTCTTAACCAAAAACAGAGATTTTAAGATAAAAAAACCCAATTTTAAGAACTTAAATCCCTAAGAATTAATCAAAGGTGGCTCTGATACCACTTGTTAGATCTGAATCATAAAACCTGAGATCTAAAACATTAAGTCATGATTAATTCAAAGAGATTAAAAGAATCATAAAGAGCGGAAGCTTATACCTGAATCCATAGATGAAAACTTGATTTGGGTTTTGGATCTCGGAAGCTTATACCTGAATCCATAGATGAAAACTTGATTTGGGTTTTGGATCTTCTAACCTTAGGGTTTCTCTATAGCCGAATTTCTCTCTCTAGATGGGGGTGAAGAGAATTAGAGAATGTAACCCTAGATTAGGGACCATAACCCCTTATTTATAGGTGTTGTACATTTGCAATTTGGCCCCTCAACAAATCACAATTACAACCTGGTATCTGCACATAACCCCATGACTTATTTAAATACCCAATTAACCCAAATTAATTGATCACTTTAGTGGGTTATCCTGAAAGATAGCAATACACATTGATTAATCATATGTGCCCACAAATAGATTTATTAGATTAAATCCATTTTTTTTTTTGGGGGTGGGGTGGGGGGGTGGGGTTGGATTATAAGCTCGTATGAGAAAGATAAAATTTGTGTATTCCAGCCAACTCATCACTTAGTTCCACACATTGCCAGAATACTGACATTCAAAGAAGAGGTGTTTACAGGTTTCCAGTTGCTGGTTAGAACACAAGACACTGATTTGTGTCAAGTATTCTCATACGGCATAATCTGTCTTGGGTTAGAAGTCTTGAATGAATAACTAGCCATAGAATAAATGAGTGTTTAG
>NC_033797.1:143811012-143813151 GCF_001876935.1 Asparagus officinalis | reverse complement strand
CTAGGTAGCTTGAGTTGTTGATTGAAGCAACACACTGTAAACAGAGGATATTTGGATTTTCCATCAGTATAGCATTTATTGATGACATTTTGTAGATTATCAACGCTACCAAGTTGTCCTATCACAACATCCCTGACGCTGAGAAGTTGTTTCCACATCAAAGAGTTATTCACTTTTGTTTGAACCTGCTAGATACTAGAATGTTGTATGTAATTGCCACATTTAATCTAAGGTAGATCTTTTTTAAGGTGTATCATCCATAGGAGTTTGATGGCAGCTGCATAATTCCAGTTTTTTATCTTAGCATATAGTAGCCTAGGAAACTGATGGGGTTAATCTATCGACAACCTATCAAAGAACCTCCGCGCAACGTGCCCTTCGGATCTTGTGACGAATAATTAGCAAACAATAAATCATAACAAAATAAAAACTTTATAGCAAAGAACAAATAAATGGAGAGAACATAAGATTTAACGAGGTTCGACAAACGTGCTTACATCCTCGGGAGCCACACCAGAAATTCTTTGATTATTGAAGAAGATTACAATGCTTGTAATAGGCTATCACTCTCTCTGAGATCTCTCTCTCAAAGTGTTCGAAAAACTCTCTTTTTCGAGTACAGACTCTCAAAAGAACGTTCAAGATATATATAACCCTAACTCGAAACAGATTCCCAAATGGGCCAGGAATCGCTTGACCTGATATCGGTCAACTGATGCACTTGCATCGGTCGATGGATAAGAGCTTTCAGCTTATTTCGTGCATGTTGTCAGTCGACTGATGGCACTTTATTAGTTGACTTACCCGAGAAGTTTTTAGGCTTATTTCCTACAGTAGAATTGGTCGATTGATGCCAGCCCTTCGGTTGACTAATTGGGTTTTTTTTTCCAACTATTGATTTTGTTCCCAGGTTTTGGTCTACACACCCAAAACGAACAATCTCCCTCTTGGAGACTAAACCTCCATCAACAAGCTCTCTTGAACTTCGGCCATCTTCGCAAGCACCTTTTTCTACCTGGAAAATTTCTTTCTTCAGTCAATATCATTCTTGGTGATCCTACCTGTCCTCCTAGTGTGGCTCCGCCTTCATCTCCTATATATGAAGACCAACTGAAGTTGCGCACAACTCTAGATTCTCAATGGTCATTGTCTTTGTCAACATATCTGTAGGATTTTAGCTCCCAAAATTTTCGCTAATAGTAACTTCCCATCATCTATCAGTGAGCGTATGAAGTGGCAACACGCATCGATGTGCTTCATTCTGGCATGATATACTGGGTTCTTGGCAAGGTGTATAACACTTTGGTTATCACAATAAAGAACTCTGTTCCCCCACTTCAGACCCAACTCTTCCAGATATCTAGTCAAACAAATTATCTTCTTGTTAGCCTCAGTCACTGCGACATACTCTGCCTCAATCATGGACAATTACTATCTTTTACAAACGTGAGACCTAGCTCACTGCTGTTGACCCTAAGGTAAAAACATATCATGTGGTATTTTGCCTTGTATGTCATGATCACCGGCAAAATCTACATCCATATATCCTTTCTGTACATTTTCTTTTCACCTAAAAAATAGTAGCATATCTGTAGCCCCTCGCAAGTATCTCAGTATCCACTTCACGGCCTCCTAATGCTGCTTCCCTGGATTGCTGGCAAACCTGCTCACAACTCCTATTGCATGGACGATATCCAACCTCGTGCAAACCATCACATACATAAGACAACTAATGACTGATGAGTATGGCACTCTGTGTAGGTATCGAAAATTGCCTATAGGTCTTCACGAACAGTTCAGTGCTAAGAAACGACGATGAACGTCACTATCCGGTTCACAGAAGTTTGATTGATGTCGGTGAACGCTTGAAGTGAATCGACGAACTACGTAAACCAACGGAATTTCAGAATAACAAAGACACGAATTGATCAGGAACCTCGTATCATTCACAAACGGCAAAATACCCTTCGTGTCTCATTTGTTCAACTAATGATATAATCATTGGAGCTTATAGAACTCCTCGTCGGCTTTCCAACGCACTTTGAATCGTTCAAATCCGAATTCGGATGAAGGAGTTACGGCGAAAATAAACAAACAGGCATAACGGAGCGTCTCAGGCTGAACTGGGACACCCGAGGT
>NC_033797.1:143791039-143811002 GCF_001876935.1 Asparagus officinalis | reverse complement strand
CCGCTGCCGCTCGCCTCCGACGACCAGTGACACCACCTCGCCGCTGCCCGACGCCAACCCGAGCTTCCCCGCTCGCTGTTGCCGTGCCGCTGTCCCAAACCCGTCGCCATCGTCAACCTTCGCCTAACCGCGCTCTCAACCGTTCAGATCTGTCGTACCGCGTCCACATCGGCCCCGCCGTTGGTCATCAGACCCCTTGGTCTCGCAGACAAGATCCCGAACCTTGATTATTTTATTTTAATTATTAGTTTATCGTAAATTATTATGTGACTTGTCATTCAATTTTTAGATCTGTTATGAGTTAATTAATTAGATTAGTCTGTGATATATTATTTCCTGCGTGGGATTGCTTCACATGAATAGATGTGTGGAAACTTGTTGTTATCACTTAGTTGTTACCCAATAGGAGAGACTGTACATGAAGACGACTTCTGTTAAAAGTATGATTTATAAGTGTGCCTCAAAGCATGTCTATACTCGCTCGACATCGATATCCTGATGTGAGGAGTCCTGAGTTCCCTCGATATCGATATCCCGGTATGAGGTTTCCTTGATTATTACTATTATTATAGCATTGACTAGACGATGCACTCTTGATCGGACGTTTAACGGGTCACGGTTATTTTCATAGTTTTACAGAAGTCGTTCCACGGTAACTCCGTGGTTAGTGCACAATATTTCATGTACAGTTACGTAATTAATATGACAAACATGGGGTTATAAAGGAGAATTGGACGGAGAATATAGCATGTATATAAACGGGCACAACGCTTTCCTGTTATCGTGATATCGTGAGTATTATATATATGAGCCAGAGGGCCAATACATGACTTGAGGGCGGCCCCCGGACGACTTTACGGGGACCCGATTATATACATCAAAATATTCTTCCCCAATTCAAATAACATGTAAAAACAAGAATTATACGCTTGCGTGCTTTATGGTGGACCTTGTTAGTTTTGTTGAGATGTAGACCAGTGTTATTCTTTTCATACATAGATCGGGATTAATATTTAATTATCTACAATTTGAGACATATGGTATATACATGAGGGTTTCTTTGTTTGGATTATTTTGCTCGACGTACTACGTCTCATGTTGTAGGTTTTTAGGTATTAATTCCATCTATTGTATGCTCCTGTTACTTGGATGATTAGACTGATCGCTAGCTACATGATCTCGTTACCTGATTGAATCTGGATGCTTTATGTTATCATGAATTAGTAGTGTTTTCATGTTGATTTGTGGATTTCAATTGTACGTTTTTTGTTGTTTCTGTTATCGTATCGTTTTTCGCATTGGATTTCCGTTCGTTCTATTTTCTTTGTGGGGTCGGGTCTTGCCGTGCGTCATGCACCTGACGTACACCTGTTAGGAGCCAGAGGATTCTCAGCAGGAGTGCCTTACAGACGTAGCAGAAGAAGAAGCCAAAGCTTAGTCATTCATTTCAGTTTGTTTTGTAGCACCTTCATTTCCTTTTGTTCAGTGTATATTTATATTCACCAGTATTTCATTCAAATAGTTTTGTATAAGGGCATGTTGACCCAAATATTATGTCTGGGATGAATATTCATTGTGATATGTATTATTTTATTCTGTGTTGTTCATTATATTCTTGCTGATTGTGATCGGGGACCTGTGCCTTTGCATTGTATTATTTCCAAACGCTTAGCATCTTAGGTTGAGGAGAAATATTCATTTTATTTATTCTCCTTAATCTAATACGTCGCGTGCTTGTTCACGTTTCGATTCCCGGGTATTTTGGGAAGCGGGGCGTGACAGGTTTTTTTGGTGGCCCATGCAGGTCACGGTCCCGATTCCTCACTAGTAAGAATATGATGGACAATTTAGATACATATCATATTTCATCTACGAGACTATTCTTGAGCCCTTATTCCATTTTCTTGATAGATTTCATTTCGTTCCTATCTTATCACTCTTTGACTCCGGAGTTTCCACGGTTCTTGTCCCATCGCTTCGCGATTACCCTCTCTTTGTATCTCTTCTCTTACTTCGTATTGGTCATTATCTTATATGTTATTATTTTTACAACTATATTTTCTTCTGATATTCAGATTATTTTCTCGTGTTTAAATATATTTTAGCATATCTAAATTTTGTATGATTGCGTTTTTCTGTCATATCATCTATTAATTACTTATGTTTTAGATTATTGTATATTGTTTGTATTTTCGTGATATACTTTAATAGATTCATGATTTTAATATTCTATATATGCACTATATTCTTATCTTTTACATTTTCAGTATACAGTTTTTATCAGTAAGTTTTGTCTTAGATTATTTTAGTATGTTCGCATTGGCTTTGTTATTTCTAAGAGCCATGTATTTCTATTATAAATTCAGGCATTATTTATATTGATAAGTTTAGAGTTGAGTTACTAAATATATAGTTATTTTGTTACATTAATTACTATCCTTTTATAATTAATATAAGAGGTAATTCTAATATGCGTTTGTGGGTATGTATAGTATTTATTCATGTTTGTTTGTAGTGTAATTACATATTTGTAGTTGGTTGCTTCATTTTCGATATGTATTGTTTTATCATTATAACAATATACATTGTATACGCTGTAGGCGTCTAAAATTACCTATGAGAGCCCGCACGAAACTCGAAGCAATGAATGGGCAAGTCAAGAAAATTCGCCAATCAGTCAGCGCACGTCAAATCATCTCGTGCGCGTCGGTCAGGTCGTGCGCGTCGATCAACGCGCGCACACTAATCTGTCCGCACGCATCGATCAACACGTGTATATTAACCAAAGCGCGTTCGATGGTCGGTCTTGAGGCATTGTGATAAAAGTCAACGAATCGACCAAACATGCGAAAAGAACAAGTCTCGGAAGAAAGAGAACAGAAAAGGAAGAAGTCGACAAAACTGCGCGAACGCAGGACGGAACAAACCGACCCGCGCAAGCGCGGGTCGGGTCAATCTCCAAACGTGTTTTGACGGGTTTTAAGTTGTTTTCACAGGATTTATCTGTTCCAGGGGTTCCCAACTGACTTGATATCATCTCCAAACGTGGTTAGGCTGTTGTTAACTAAAGATAAAGCCAAATCACTTGTTCTCATTCAAAATAACCGCATCCGGGGCCTATAAATATGAGTCAAAGGCCTTCATTTTCGAGGGCGGAGTTATTATCAAGACGTGGATGTGCTGCTGGATTGAGGAGTCAAGGAGCACGAATTTCAGCGAAGGCAAATCAGATCCCGGCGAACTTCAGCATAAAGAAGGAGCTATTCGAAGGATCTGAACCCCGTCCGTCCGTCCCTTGAGATTAGGCTTGGTCTTAATCTCGAGAAGAGCCCTGATTTCGCTTGGTCAATCTCAGCGCTTCAAATCAAATACTTCCTCGGCGAAGGCGAAGCTCTGCCGAATTTTCCATCAACCGGATCCAGATCTAAGGCGGTCCACGGATAAACCCCGGCACAGGCAAAGATCCCACGCAAGCAGAAGACCGATAAATGATCTCTGCGTTTATTTTGACGAGAGTTGTAACTTTTTATTTTCATTGTGTAAAAGTCTTATAAAAAGACAATCTTTTTGTTTTCATTGTAACGATTAAAGTTGTAATGAATACCGCAATGAATACAATAATTTTCGACGCAAACAAACTGGCGACCACAGTGGGAGCCAACAGCTTCGCTGCCGGAGCTGTCGTGTCGCAACCTCGGATCTGCATCCCGGTTGAAGAAGTGGTCGAATACGAGTTCGACCAACTGAAGTTCGAGGAATATCTGTCGTCCTCCTCCTCCAGATCCTCCGCCTCTCGCAAGCGAAGGAAGATCAACGCCCCCGTTGTTATGGTAGCTGAACCTTGCAACGTCCTTCTGGCCTCCAATGAGTCCGGATCTGTAGATCTGAACTCCTCCTCAATCAAGGAGTTGAGTACAGAAGGCGCACCCATTTTATCGAAGAGAGCTCGTCAAAGATAGCGCCAACGTTGTGCGCGCCAACTCGCTAGAGCCTTGGAGTCAATTGACGGGATCCGTTACGAGGCGGATCTAAAAATTAGGCAACGCCAAGCACCCCAACAGCGGACAAATGCCCTCTCCTCTAAATCACCAACAAGTGAATGGGTACAAGTCAAAAGGACCCGTTCAACTCTTGAAGAGCGGATCAAAAAGCGCCGCGTACTGCTTGCGCGCGCGCGAATTCTTGCGCAAGAGGTCAAAAGATTGCAGAGGTAAGAAGTGGAAAAGAAGTCACGAAAACTGCACAAAGTTTGAAGGCCAAAGTCCAAGACGACGGCCGAAAAGATCGAAAAATGTGGGTCACTCAAATCTGACCCGCCGGTCTGCGGGTCACTCAAATCCGACCCGCCGAATCGCGGGTCACTCAAATCCGACCCGCCAATCTGCAGGTCACCCAAATCCGACCCGCCAATCTGCAGGTCACTCAAATCCGACCCGCTAATCTGCAGGTCGCCCAAATCCGACCCTCCAAATCGCGGATCACTTGGGTCCGACCCTCCACTTTGCGGGTTACCCAAATCCGACCCTCCACTTTGCGGGTCACCTGGATCCGACCCTCCAACCCGCAGGTCACTCAAGTCTGACCCACGCCAGGGTAAAGACAGAAGACGTTATGCACATGTTTCGTCGATCCCTTCGAGTTTTGTACCTCTGGCGGGGCACCGTGACAGCGTGGATTTGTCCCGATTCAAGGTTAGGATAGTCGATCGCCTGGGTCCTTTGCACGAGGATCGAGGCAAAGTTCTGATCGAAGAACGCTTGGGTCCAGTGACTGAACCCCGAGCGACTCGTCGAGCTGGGGATCGCACACGCCCTCGCAACAATTTCAAGCCTTCTCATAAAGGGAAAACTCCAATTTTCGCCCGCCTGGGGGTGTGTATCCAAAACCAAGAGCCTGTTGAGATCCTGCACTCCCAAAAGTATAGTTCTAAACACGTGACTCTTAAGAATGCTAATAAAGCAGAAAATCCCCTGAAAGAAACGTATTCATCTGGCGATGACAACGTTATACCAGGGGAGTCATGTCAACACACGATAGGTTGCTCCGGTCATCTGACCGATGAGTTGTACTATCGGGTTGGGGGTATGAACGAGTCTCGGAAGAGATATGCCCGAGAAATCAAATCTCACTGCCCGTGCACCGAACTAATCAGGGCAGTATTATCAGCGTGCAGTTGCCCCAAGACCGCTCCGCAGAGGGTCTCCGTATCCGAGAGGATCTCCAACGGAATGACTAAGTCCAAACCAAAGCGTCTCCGTAAAAAGCGATCGGTTGTTCAAGGTGACGAACTCCCGAAAGTCACAATAAATATGGCTGATAAGGAAAAGTCGATTCGACCTTCTATCTCTGACCCGCTTATATCTCATCGTCTAACCCGGTTACGATCAGGGACCACTAGACGCAGGGACTACCAAAGAATGCAGAGAGGGTTATCGTCGAACGATGAAGCATCGGATGCTTACTCTGCAGTCGCTTCTGACAATACGGTATCTAGCCCAGGGCAATCCCGCGAAGTGTTTATGATTAACACCGAAGAAGCAACTAAAATGATTGAGGATGCTCTAGCGAAGCAGAAGCAAGCATTTAAATTCGAAATAGAAACGGCTATGCAACAGATGAAGGAAGAGCACGACCGACAGATTCAGGCTCTTTCCAATCAAATGGGCGAATCCAGCCGTCGCAACGCTGCTAACCAAGTAGGTAGCGATTCAGATGTGGATGAACGCCTTAATGCTGATAACCCTCTCGTTGACCAAAACGCTGGGGGTGGCCCCACTAAAGACTGGGGGTGGTCCCACCAATGATGACAACACCGGGGGTGGCCCCGTTGTTCCTATCACAAATCGTCCAAGCCCCGATACGAGCGAGGATGAGAAAATAAAAGATCTCGAGAGCAAAATCAACGCTCTAATGTCTGCTCAAGAGGTGAAAAGGACCGGCATTTCATGTCCCTATCCAGGAGAGTGGGATTCAATAGCATATCCAGCGAAGTTCAACCTGATTAACTTCACGTCGTTTGACGGGAATGGTTCACCCACACAGCATCTGATCTACTTCAAGTCCCACTTGGGCATGATCTCCGGCAATGAAGCCTTGATGTTCGATCATTCGTTGGCACCCTTCGCGGGCCCGCCTTTGATTGGTATCGCCGTCTCAAACCCGGAAGTATTAACAACTGGGACGATATGGAGAGCTCATTCCTTGGAAGTTTCTTTGATGACGACGATGAGGTATCCATCAGGACACTTTTCGATGAGAAACAAGAAGATGACGAGACAGTCGACGACTTCGTCAAACGCTTCAGGAATAAGGCAATGAACTGCCGAGATCCGATCACGGAGGACTTCATCCTCCAGACATGTCATAACAACCTATCTATTAAGATATTGGAAATTATGGGAGTCGTACCATCCAACACTTTGAAAGACTTGAAGGTGCGCGGTGAACAAGCCGAACGCTTCCTCCGAAGGAAGGAGGCCGAGAGGAGCCAACCGACGGCTAATCCTCCGAACTCGAACTTCGCCTCCCGTGGTAAGGGCAAGACACATGCAGTTGCTATTGGTGCTAATCAAATGTTACAACAGTAATCCCGAAGGCAGCAAAAGACTTCGGACCCGAGACTCCAAAAGGAGTATTCCTTCAAGGACGAAGACGTTCCAGCCATCTTCGAATCCCTCCTTGAAAACAACAAGATCAAGCTACCACCTATCGCTAACCAGGAGGAAGCCGACAATACTGCGGATCCGAAGTACTGTGCGTACTATAGGAGGGTCCTTCATCCCACCAAGGATTGCTTTGCTCTCAAGAATAGCATCCAAACCTTGGTTGAAGCCGGCGTTATATCGCTCAATTAAGTCGAATGAACACTCCGACAAGTATACGAGTATAAACTGCTTCTTAATACTACAATAGGCACACGAGTCTAAACTGTTTCCCACTTTTAACGGGAAGTTCCTAGAGAATGTTACGCTAATATTCTTAAGGATAACCCGGTCATGTAACTCAATACAATGTCAGACCCAGTTCCAAGAAGGAAGCTGGGGGTGGATAATTCATGTAACGGGAAGTTCCCGGAAGAACGAATAAAGTGATAAACACTAAACCCCCACTGTGATTTCTGAACACTCTATTGCTGAGATGAGATTCGATCACTTTGTGGGATCAATCTTTCCTCACAAATCCCCCATTGGTGTTTAACGACTCACAGTCTCCCACCACAAAATCCCCCACCGATCAGACTAATTGACGGTGGGACCACCAAAATTCCTTTCTGTTGAATCCACTCAAACTTCCGTTATGTTCGTGCACTCAACACTTTCATGGTTAGAGTCCGGATATAATGCTTAGAATTTTGATCTGTCCATCCTTGACGAATTATCAAACCCCTTCGTGTTAAGTCTCTATCACTTGACACCAGGAACCCCATTTGAGTGATTTGTACGAATCAACACTCCCATTGTGATTTGCACTCCCACTCCCACTGTCCATTTGATCAAACCTTCCTACAGTTAGGATCAAAACTAAAATCCCCTCTCGATTCCTCCAATGAACGAGAGGTCCACTTTCAAATTGAGTGATCAAACCTTCTTACAGTTAGGGTCGCCTCAAACTTTCGCTTGGTCAAACCTTCCTACAGTAAGGACCAAAACCACCATTCACTCTCGATAAACGAGAAATCCATCTTTAGTTCGGTAATCAAACCTTCCGACAGTTAGGGTTATCCGAATCTTTTTGATTCTCGGAGTGGAGATCCCACTCTTAGTTTCACATTCTCGGATCCTTGAAGTGGAGATCCCACTTTGAGTTTCCTTTTGCAACTGGAGATAGAATATAAAATTCTTCCTCTTCAGTTTTGGGAGATAGAATATAAAATTCTTCCTCTCCCGCATCGGGTCCGTCTTTGCCCCAAGAGAAGACTCCGCTTTTTCAAACTTCTAAAATCCATGCCTTTTATGCATGGGGAATTTTATCCTGAATCCTGAGTAGGGATAAATCAACGTCTAACACGCGTTGCCGGTTTAGTCTTTCACCGTTTGAAAAAGACACCAGAATCTAGTATGGGGTATTTTATCCCGAATCCTAAGTAGGGATAAGTCAACGCCTAACACGCGTTACCGGTTTAGTCTTTCACCGATTGAAAAAGACACCAGAATCCAGTCTGGGGTATTTTATCCCGAAGCCTAAGTAGGGATAAGTCAGCGCTTAACCCGCGTTGTTGGGTGGTTCGTTCCCGTAAAAACGACCGAGTCTACGTATTCAGCATCGTAGCAACAAAAATCCATGTCTTTTATGCATGGGGAATTTTATCCCAAATCCTGAGTAGGGATAAGTCAACGCCAAATACGTGTTGCCGGTTTAGTCTTTCACCGATTGAAAAAAACACCAGAATCCAGTCTGGGGTATTTTATCCCAAAGCCTAAGTAGGGATAAGTCAGCGCTTAACCCGTGTTGCTGGGTGGTTCGTTCTCGTAAAAACGACCGAGTCTACGTATTCAGCATCGTAGCAACAAAAATCCATACCTTTTATGCATGGGGAATTTTATCCCGAATCCTGAGCAGAGATAAGTCAATGCCTAACACGCGTTGCCGGTTTAGTCTTTCACCGATTGAAAAAGACACCAGAATCCAGTCTGGGGTATTTTATCCCGAAGCCTAAGTAGGGATAAGTCAGCACTTAACCCGCGTTGCTGGGTGGTTCGTTCCCGTAAAAACGACCGAGTCTACGTATTCAGCATCGTAGCAACAAAAATTCATGCCTTTTATGCATGTGGAATTTTATCCCGAATCCTGAGTAGGGATAAGTCAACGCCTAACATGCGTTGCCGGTTTAGTCTTTCACCGATTGAAAAAGACATCAGAATCCAGTCTGGGGCATTTTATCCCGAAGCCTAAGTAGGGATAAGTCAGCGCCTAACACGCGTTGCCGGGTAGTCTATTACTGTAAGAAAGACGAAGTCTATGTATTCAATATCGTAGCACTAAGAGAGTTAACTCTCTTAGTACAACGTCACATGCGGAACGGACTTAAACAATCCACATGCAAGCCCGATTCAAACGGTAATAGGTAAAGGCACGTCAAATTCGTTGAAGGCTGAGGATTTGCCAAAAATCCTAAGTCTACGTCTGATACACGTTGCTGTTTAATCTTTTCACAGGAGAAAGATGAAGTCTACGTATTCAATATCGTAGCACTAAAAGAGTTAACCCTTTTAGCACAACGTTATGTGCAGAACGGATTTATACAATCTGCATGCTAGCCCGACTCAAACGGTAGTCCGGATTTATACAATCTGCATGCTAGCCCGACTCAAACGGTAGTCGGTAAAGGCTTATCAAACCCGTTGATGGCTGAGGATTTGCGGCTTATCAAACCCGTTGATGGCTGAGAATTTGCCAAAAATTCTATAAATGCGAGTCATTGACGCATTAACTTCATTAGTTGGTCTCATGACTTGAGCATCCATCGACTTCAGGATAAGATCCATACATACAGATGAATCAGCTTTAATAGTTGGTCTTGTAGCCCAACATTTGGGACCGCCACGCTCCAATACCTTAAGAGCTTAAACTATGTAGACTTCAACAAAAGTCAACGCCACACAACGCGTTACAGTAAAGATCGATGCCTGTCAACGCATCAACAATCTTGCCAAATTAAGGCGAACGATGATTTCAGGGAGTTCAATCAGATTCAGATATGAATTTCTGACGAAGATGATCAGTTCAAAGTCAACTCAATGGCACGAGCTAAGTTCAGAAACTTACACACCAATCTCAGTTCAAGATTTCGACAACGGTCAGACGATAAACGCAGTACCGGGAAAATCTTAGCTATTCGATAAAACACAGAATATGCTAAAATATGGAGAAGTCAAGAATCGAAACCATCGGTAGGTCCTTTAACACCGACTGAAGGTGGGGATCCATCATATCCAAAGCATTTCAGACTCCTCTATAAAAGAATGAGGCTGAAACACTTTGGAGGGGGTATCTGTAGGTGTCTAAAATTGCCTATGAGAGCCCGCACAAAACTCGAAGTAATGAATGGGCGAGTTAAGAAAATTCGCCAATCAGTCAGCGCACGTCAAATCATCTCGTGCGCGTCGGTCAGCTCGTGCGCTTCGATCAACGCGCGCACGCCAATCAGTCCACACGCCAATCAGTCCGCACGCATCGATCAACACGCGTAAATTAACCAAAGCGCGTTCGATGGTCGGTCTTGCGGCGTTGCGATAAAAGTCAACGAATCGACCAAACATGCGAAAAGAACAAGTCTCGGAAGAAAGAGAACAGAAAAGGAAGAAGTCGACAAAACCGCGCGAACGCAGGATGGAACAAACCGACCCGCGCAAGCGCGGGTCGAATCAGTCTGACCCGCGCAAGCGCGGGTCGGGTCAATCCGACCCGCGCTGCGCAGTCCGAAACCTGAAACGTGTTTTGACGGGTTTTAAGTTGTTTTCACAGGATTTATCTATTCCAGGGGTTCCCAACTAACTTGATATCATCTCCAAACGTGGTTAGGCTGTTGTTAACTGAAGATAGAGCCAAATCACTTGTTCTCATCCAAAATAACCGCATCCGGGGCCTATAAATATGAGTCAAAGGCCTCCATTTTCGAGGGTAGAGTTATTATCAAGACGTGGAGGTGCTGCTGGATTGAGGAGTCAAGGAGCACGAATTTCAGCGAAGGCAAATCAGATCCCGGCGAACTTCGGCATAAAGAAGGAGCTATTCGAAGGATCTGAACCCCGTCCGTCTGTCCCTTGAGATTAGGCTTGGTCTTAATCTCGAGAAGAGCCCTGATTTCGCTTGGTCGATTTCAGCGCTTCAAATCAAATACTTCCTCGGCGAAGGCGAAGCTCTGCCGAATTTTTCATCAACCGGATCCAGATCTAAGGTGGTCCACGGATAAACCCGGCACAGGCAAAGATCCCACGCAAGCAGAAGACCGATAAACGATCTCTGCGTTTGTTTTGACGAGAGTTGTAAACTTTTGTTTTCATTGTGTAAAAGTCTTATAAAAAGACAATCTTTTTGTTTTCATTGTAACGACTAAAGTTGTAATGAATACCGCAATGAATACAACAATTTTCGACGCAAACAAACTGGCGACCACAGTGGGAGCCAACAGCTTCGCTGCCGGAGCTGTCCATTCTCTATTCATTGTTTTTGTTACTTGTGTTTTGTTTTACTTTTCCATTCTTTTATAATCACTATTCTCTTTTCATTATAGTGTATTCAAGTAGATTATTATATTTACGATGTATATATTTTTTGATTTATAGTCATTCATGATTTTTAGTATCAACTGTGTTTAATCGTGTTCTATTTCATGTATTATCGGTGTTTATATTCACATGTTCATCAATCATTCATTGTATGTTTGTCTACAATATATCAAAGTTTTTGTTATACGGAATTATGTTCTTCTTATGTTTTCATTTGCTTATATACTTAATTTACCTTTCATAGTTTTTGTTTTTATATATTATACTTCTTTATCTAGTAGTATGTTTGTGAGTGTTAATATTGTTAGTAAGCATTTATGTTTCAGTGTATTCTATGATTTTTGTACGTGTTAAATTATTTTGAGTTTTATGCTGTCAAATTGTTTCTTATCAGATTTGTATTTTTCATTATTTTAACTTGTATTGTTTTACATCGTGTTACTCTTCTGTTTCGTTTCTCTTATTTTTGTATTTTTCGTAGATCATATTATATCAATATCGTTTTATTTTTATATTTTTCTTTGAATAGGAGTTGTTATTTTCGGTATGAGTGTGTGGTGTTATGGCTTTATAGTTTGTGTAATGTTGTTACAAAGTGCGTGTTTGTTTAGCTATGATTTTTGTATTTTTACATATTGTATTTTGGTTACGTATTTAGTCGCAATATTTTTGTATTTGGTGTGTTTTATATTTATGGAGTGTATTCTTACTCATTTTTCTTTCACGTCTTAATTTGTGTATTGCTATACTTAGTGTGATTTAGTATTTATTATGTTTTTATTATAAATTTTATTTGTGGTCATGTTATAGTGTGGTTATTTTTATTTTATGTTGCATTTGTTTTATTAATTCTACGTATTGTACATGTATTTATACATGTTTGCTGTGTTTGTTACCACATAATTTGGTCACATTTT
Source organism: Asparagus officinalis (assembly GCF_001876935.1). Taxonomy (NCBI): domain Eukaryota; kingdom Viridiplantae; phylum Streptophyta; class Magnoliopsida; order Asparagales; family Asparagaceae; genus Asparagus; species Asparagus officinalis. The sequence continues at coordinate 143,798,857 of NC_033797.1, read as the reverse complement.
ATCTTTCATGTACGCATTTTGTTATCATTATTGTTTGGTTATTTATCAAGTTATATGTTTTTCTTATATGTGTTTTTATATTGTCTTTAACTTTATTAATTTATTTGTTTATTAATGTTATTTGGGTTATATTGTTTACTGGTTAACATAATTATTTCTTTTACGTTTCATCAATAGTTTCATAGTTTATTTTAGAATGTGAAATGAGTGTTATAAGTTTATACAGCTTAGTTACAGGTTTTGCACATTTGTCGGCCTTTTGTTGTGTTTATACTTGTTCTTTTTCTCTTTTGTTGGATTGTGTATATTTTACTTTAATATTGTATTTTATTACCTATTCATTAATTATTTCAATTGATGTATTTATTAATTTTTATATACACAAGTGTCTGTATTACTGTTTTAGTTAACTGATTATGTCCATAATTGATTATTGTTTTGGATATTATTACATGACAGTTCATATGTTGTATTATGTTTATTCTTTATGTATATTGGTTTTATAGTTTTTGTATCATATTTGGTTATTCTAATGAGTATAATGATATAATGGTTATTGGTATATTTTGATATTGTGTTCGTTGTGTAAATATTTTGAATACATAATTACATGATATTCTTTGTATTAATCTGCAAATTATTATATTATTTCATGATTTGTTTGATGGTTACTATTATGTTATTTTACTTAAATATGTTAATATCGTTTGATTTGTGATCATGTATATGTTATATAAATTACTATGTATCTATTATGGTGAATTTTATTTTAGTGCTTTCTACATTTTTATGGTGTTAGATATCATTATGTTTATGATGCCTATATGTGCATAATATTTATTTTTGTTCTTTTGGATTATTATGTCAGATATGTTATGACTTGATATGACTATGATTGTATTTTATGCACTTCACACTTCTTGTGATAGTTTATACTATTTTTACAATACTGTTTTGAACCGTATTACTTAGCTGATTAGTTATAACTTTTGATGATGTAGCTTTCTTTATTTATCTTGAATGATGCATATAAGTGCATCACTTTTTTTTAATTTCGAGGGCGAAATTTATTTTAAGGGGTGTAGGATGTAATGACCGTGAAATTTTGATACTAGTTAAAATAATTTTTTGGTATTTTAAAATATTTAATTATGATTTTTAAAAAGAGTATTTATATTTTTCTTTATTTTCTATAATTTTCTATGATTTAAAAATTTGATTATATATTTATTTAAATGATTTTGATATTTATAAATTTATTTTGTGCGGTAAAAATTTCTAGAATTAATTTGTTGTGTTGTCGGTACTATTATATAATATTTAAATAATATAATATATTATTAATATAATTACGTATTATTTTATATAATACATGGTATTATTAATTACGTGTTTTTGGTATAATTTATTGTATTATTTCTACTGTTACATATTTTCTGTCGTATTTGTATAACTAATATGTTTTACTGTGTATATAATTATCCCATAATTGTTTGATTTTAAATGTAAGTAAATATATTTTATTTTTTAATTATTTTTGTTTAATTGTACAATATGGGTATATTTTGACTATTTCGTATCAACTGTTGTATTAGCACAACATGTACGTTTTTATTTGTAGATAATTATTATGTAACTAGTTTAATTTTTTAATACCCGTAACTATTTTATTTTAATTATTTTTGTTATTTAAACCCTAACCCTAATATTATATATATATGTATATATATATATACATACTATATTATATATATATATATATATATATATATTATACTATATATATATATATATATATATATACTATATATATATATATATATCTATATATATAGCTATATAATATATAGATATAATAGCATATATATATATATATATATATATCATATCATATATATATATAATAATATAATATTATATATACATATATATATAGTATATTATATATTATATATATATATCATATATATATATAATACGATATATATATAACATATTATATATTATATATATATATATATATATATATATATATTATATTATATAATATACTATATAATATATATATATAATATATATATATATATATATATAGTATATATATAATATGTTTTATGTTTTCTCCTCTCTCCTCTCTCTCTTTCACAAAAACCACCGTCTCCTCTCTCACTTTCTCTCTCCTCTCTCTCTCTCTTTCATCACGCCCGCCTCTTCGTCGGTGAGCTTAGCGTCGCTGCTTCTAAATCCCCCCGACCAACCCACAGCTGCTCCAACCAACCCACGTCCTCGCCCCCTCTCCCTCCAGCCCCCACACGAGCTCCGCTTGTCACACACCCCGCAAACCGCTCGCCACCCCAGCCCCCACACGGCGCCAGAGCCGCCCGTCGCCTGGAACTCTGCCCAGCCGCCGACGCCAAGCCCATGCGACACCCCCCTACATATCCGCACCGCCGCCTCAGCCTCGCTGAGCCGCTGTCTCCAAGCTCCTCCGACCTCGCTAAAATTAAAAACCCGTGTCGCACGTTCATCCGCACCAAGCGTGTATACCCCCAACGTATCTCTGCTGATTGGCTGCGAGAGACCATGGCGCCTCAGCAGATCCTCCGCTCGCTCGACCCGAGCAAGGCCCTACCAGATCCGCTCGGCGCTGTCTCAGCTGTGTCGAACTCTAGCCTCAGTCCCGATCGATCACCGGTATACAGACTCATCTCCTCCGCCGCCTGATTTCCACTTCAGAGGCCCGACGCAACTCTTGAAAGTCTCTTCCTTCCTTACAGAACACGATTATTAATGGATGCTGGATTTTTGCTCGGGCCTCATATAGCTGTTTTGTTCCGCTATTTCTCAAGAACCCGTACGCCATAATCGCACCATATCGCTAACGCGCTCCCTCGATCCGTTTTGGAGTGATGTCTGTTCCGTTTACCGCCGCTCCTTCCACATCATGGCTTGACGAGCCACCCCGCCCGCTGTAATCCCAATGGAAGGGCCAGTTCCAGATTCAATCAGTACTCCGTCGTCCGTGTCTCGCAGGCAAGATCCCGAACCTTGATTATTTTATTTTAATTATTAGTTTATCGTAAATTATTATGTGACTCGTCATTCAATTTTTAGATCTGTTATGAGTTAATTAATTAGATTAGTCTGTGATATATTATTTCCTGCGCAGGATTGCTTGACATGAATAGATGTGTGGAAGATTATTGTTATCACTTAGTTGTTACCCAATAGGAGAGACTGTACATGAAGACGACTTCTGTTAAAAGTATGATTTATAAGCGTGCTTCAAAGCATGGCTATACTCGCTCGACATCGATATCCCGATGTGAGGAGTCCCGAGTTCCCTCGATATCGATATCCCGGTATGAGGTTTCCTTGATTATTATTATTATTATAGCATTGACTAGACGATGCACTCTTGATCGGACGTGTTACGAGTCACGGTTATTTTCATAGTTTTACAGAAGTCGTTCCACGGTAACTCCGTGGTTAGTGCACAATATTTCATGTACAGTTACGTAATTAATATGACAAACATGGGGTTATAAAGGAGAATTGGACGGAGAATATAGCATGTTTATAAACGGGCACAGCGCTTTCTTGTTATTGTGATATCGTGAGTATTATATATATGGGCCAGAGGGCCAATACTTGACTTGAGGGCGGCCCCCGGACGACTTTACGGGGACCCGGTTATATACATCAAAATATTCTTCCCCAATTCTAATAACATGTAAAAACAAGAATTATACGCTTGCGTGTTTTATGGTGGACCTTGTTAGTTTTGTTGAAATGTAGACCAGTGTTATTCTTTTCATACATAGATCGGGATTAATATTTAATTATCTACAATTTGAGATATATGGTATATACATGAGGGTTTCCTTGTTTGGATTATTTCGCTCGACGTACTACGTCTCGTGTTGTAGGTTTTTAGGTATTAATTCCATCTATTGTATGCTCCTGTTACTTGGATGATTAGACTGATCGCTAGCTACATGATCTCGTTACCTGATCGAATCTGGATGCTTTATGTTATCATGATTTAGTAGTGTTTTCATGTTGATTTGTGGATTTCAGTTGTACGTTCTTTTGTTGTTTCTGTTATCGTATCGTTTTTCGCATTGCATTTTCGTTTGTTCTATTTTCTTTATGGGGTCTTGCCGTGTGCCTTGCACGCTGACGTACACCAGTTTTCTCTGGTGTTCGTCAAACTTGGAGGAAAAACAGGTTCAGCTCGGAGATCGTCAGGAGCCAGAGGATTTTCAGCAGGAGTGCCTTGCAGATAGAGTTTTTGTTTTGTAGCACCTTCATTTTCTTTTGTTCAGTGTATATTTATATTCACCAGTATTTCATTCAGATAGTTTTGTATAAGGGCATGTTGACCCAAATATTATGTCTGGGATGAATATTCATTGTGATATGTATTATTTAGTCTGTGTTGTTTATTATATTCTTGCTGATTGTGATCGAGAATATGTGCCTTTGCATTGTATTATTTCCAGACGCTTAGTGTATTAGGTTGAGGAGAAATATTCATTTTATTTATTCTCTTTAATCTAATATGTCGCGGGCTTGATCACATTTCGATTCCCGGGTATTTTGGGAAGCGGGGCGGGGCGTGACAACATACAGCAATAACACGATATAGCTGGACTCGAACCTCTTAAAATAGTAGCAATGATTTGAATTGCACCTTTCATAGCCATTGCTCTGCATGAAGTTATCAAACTTCTTGTACCACTTGTTTTCGTCAAAAGTTGGTTTTGTCATGGAATTCATTATATCTTCAGTCGATTACAATAAATTCAAAAGAAATAGCCTTTTTATAAGACTTCTTTTACACAACAAAATAAAAATTACAACTCTTGGGAAACAAACGCAGGATCGTTGTTTGGATCACTGCTTGTGTGGGATCTTTGCCTGTACCGGGGGTGCGTTAGTCCGTGGACCACCAAATCACAGATTCTGATCGAATCGTGAGGGGTTTATGATTCTGACTTCATTTATCGAAGTGAGAACTTGAAACGATATCTTATCAAGGTAAGATAGTCGTTCTTCTTGAAATCAAGTCAAAGCCTGAATATCAAGGAGTTGCCAGAAGCTCAAGAACTCTGCTCTCTCTCTGCTCTGGATTGCTCTGAAGTGCTCCAAATGACCAGCCCCTGTGAAAAATGGCCTTCGGGGGGTATTTATAGCCCCTATGAACAGTTGGCGGAAAACAGGCTCGCGAGACAGCATTTGCTGTCTCGGCNTTAGCAGTTATCCACGTGATTCTCGCCCACGACGTTTCCCACGTTCTTGAACAGTTAGTGGCCACGTGTAGGGCAGTTACAAAGGTAGTTTTGACCATTTCAACACTGTCTCGCTGGCGAGACAGCAAATACTGTCTCGCTGGCGAGACAGCAAAGTCTGTCTCGCACGGCGAGACAGTCTATACTTGTGTTCTTTTGACTTTTTTGGATGATTTCCTCTTGAGCTGTATTTGGATATCTATTAGCATTTTTTGACGCCTACAGATACCCCCTCCAAAGTATTCCAGACTCATTCTTTTATAGAGGAGTCTGGGATACTTTGGATAAGATAGATCTTATCTGCAATTCCTTCAAGGATTGATTGAGTAGATCATACGGAAGGACTCATAAATGGCTTCAACTCTTGACTTCGTCATCTTTTAGGCTATTCAGTGCTTTGTAGAATAGCTAAAATTCCTCCGGTGTTGCGTTTATCGCGTGATCGTCGTCAAAGTCTTGAATTAGAACTACTATTGTAGAGATAGTTTATACTCATATACTTTATTGGAGTGTTCGGGAAATAGTTTAACCTCATATACCTGTTGGGAGGTAATCAGGTTATTCTTAAGAATATTCTGAGTAATATTCTCCAGAAACTTCCTGTTGATGGTAGGAAAACAGTTTAGACTTGTGTACCTATTGGAGTATTTGGGAAATAGTTTAACCTCATATACCCGTTGGGAGGTAATCAGGTTATTCTTAAGAATATTCTGAGTAATATTCTCCAGAAACTTCCTGTTGATGGTAGGGAAACAGTTTAGACTCGTGTACCTTTTGGAGTAGTATGGTATCTTTTTTGTTGGTAGAGATGAACCCGATGATGGAGAGGAAGAATTTTATATTCTATCTCCTGGTCTCTTGTTTGTTGGTAGAGATAAACCCGAAATTGGAGAGGAAGAATTTTATATTCTATCTCCTGGTCTCTTGTTTGTTGGTAGAGATAAACCCAAAATCGGAGAGGAAGAATTTTATATTCTATCTCCTGGTCTCTTGTTTGTTGGTAGAGATAAACCCGAAATCGGAGAGGAAGAATTTTATATTCTATCTCCTGGTCTCTTGTTTGTTGGTAGAGATAAACCCGATGATGGAGAGGAAGAATTTTATATTCTATCTCCTGGTACAAAGGAAATTTGAAGTGGGATTTCTATTCAGAGAATCTGAATAAGGTTTGATCAATTGAGATTGGAAGCAATCTTAACTTTTATAGTTTTGATTGCACAAATCGAAGCTGGACCTCTCGTTCATGGAAGGAATCGAAAGGGGATTTTGGTTTTGGTCCTAACTGTAGTAAGGTTTGACCAAGTGGGAGTTCTGAGATGGACCAAGTGGGAGTTTTGAGACGATCCTAACTGTTTAAAGGTTTGATCGTTCAATTTGTGGGCCTCTCGTTCATGGAACGAATCGAGAGGGGATTTTGGATTTGGTCCTAACTGTTTAAAGGTTTGACCAAGTAGGAGTTTTGTGAGGGAAGATTGATTTAAAGAGGTGATCGAATCTCATCTCAGCAAAAAAAAGTATTCGGAAGTCATAGTAGGAGTTTAGTGTTTATCACTTTGTTCGTAATGATCGGGTTATCCCTAAAAAAATTACATATAGTATTCTTCCGAGAACTTCCCGTTACATGAACCATCCACCCCCAGCTTTTCTTATGAAACTGGGTTTATCATTATATTCAGCTGTATGATCAGGTTATCCTTAAAAGTACCATGCATGGCATTCTCTAGGAACTTCCCGTGAAAGAAAGGAAATAGTTTAGACTCATATACCTATTGGAGTATTAAGGAGCAGTTTATACTCGTATACTTTTCGGAGTGAGGGGAAACAGTTTATACTCGTGTACCCAATGGAGTTAGGCGTGCACCCACTGGAGTTGTATGGTCGTCTTTACTCGACTTCTTTCGTCGTTATGACGCCGGAGTCAATTAGGGCTTGGATCTTGTTTTTGAGTCCAAAGCAAATCTCGGTGGGCTGAAGAACCCTTCTGTGGTACGCACAGTAGTTTGGATCCGTAATCCTCTTAGCTCCATCCTGATCTTTAATAGGTGGTAGCTCGATTTTGTCATTAGCGAGGAGGTATTCCAATATGACTGGAGCTTCATCATCTTCGAAAGAATACTCCTTTTGGAACCTCGGATCGAGAGTTGCGTTCACAGGAATTGTGGATGCCGTCGATTGACCTCTTTCAACTTTCTTTCTTTTAAGAAAGTGTTCAGCTTGTTCACCCCGAGATTTTAACTCCTTCCAAGTTGTGGATGGCACGACCCCCAGAGCTTCCAGGACATCGATGGAGAGGTTATTATGGCATGTTTGCAGGATGAACTCCTCTGTAATAGGATCTCTGCAATTCATTGCTTTGTCACGGAAGCGCTTGACAAAACTATCAATAGACTCTCCGTCTTTTTGCTTCTCATCCAAAAGGGTTCCGATTGACACTTCGGTGTCATCATCGAAGAAGTTGCTAAGGAACAAACTTTCCATGTCATCCCAGTAATTGATGCTCTCTGGCTTGAGTCGTCGGTACCAA
>NC_033797.1:143757276-143790015 GCF_001876935.1 Asparagus officinalis | reverse complement strand
GCTAGAGCTTCTTGAAGTATTTGAGCGAATTGATCAGAGGTGATTGTGAGTACTTCTCTGGTTTGTCCCGTGCTAGACATTGTATCATCAGAAGCGATTGCAGAATAAGTGTCCGAGAATTCATCCTCTGAGGACATTCCTTCTTGCATTCTTTTGTAATCTCTGCGTCTGATGGCTCCTAATTGGAGTCGAGACATCCTTTGAGCAATTCTTGGATTGACTCTTCCTCTCGGGGAAAAGTCAGGATTTGAGTCACTTGAATGCCGCTTAGACTTTCTTTTATCAGCCACGTTGATGGTGACTTCAGGGAATTCATCATCTTGGACGGCTGATCTTATAAGTCGTGCACAGGAACAATGAGAGTGAATAATTCTTTTTCGAAATTTATTCACACCCCCAATTTGATAATACGATTCATCGGTATGATTGCCAAAAAATCGTATCGTTTGTTGGCATGACCTCCCAGGTATAACGATGTCTTTTGGTGAATGCGTCTTCTTCTGAGGGTGTAAAACCTTGTTGGCATTCTCAGGACAATTTATTGTTGCCTTTGAACGATCCAAGGTTATGTCGGGAGTCACACGTTTAGAACCACCCCCTTGTGGGCATGGAATCTTAACGGGCTCCGAATGCTGATTTTGCACAAATCCAGACTTTGGAATCCAAACTTGGCAGAGTTTCGATGGTTCTTTGGCCACCGTCTCCTTTTTCCTTTCTCGTCTTTGTTGTTTGTTCCAAAGCTTTAGCCATTTGGCGAGCGCGGCGCTGACGTTGTCTCTGATGAGCCCTCTTCGTCAGTGCCGAATTTCGATCGAATGACTCCTTAATTGGGGAGGAATCATCTTGAGCAGAGCTGTTGCGAGTAATAACGAACTCCGTCGGTTTGTTCCAAAGCTTTAGCCATTTGGCGAGCGCGGCGCTGACGTTGTCTCTGATGAGCCCTCTTCGTCAGTGCCGAATTTCGATCGAATGACTCCTTAATTGGGGAGGAATCATCTTGAGCAGAGCTGTTGCGAGTAAAATTCTCAGCAACAATCGGGCCAGAGTCTTCATCCGTATTATTTGATAACTTCAACAAAGATGAAATCTTCCTGCATTTGCGAGGTGAGGAAGACTTTACAGATGAGGACGACAAATACTCCTCAAACTTTGCTTGGTCGAACTCGTACTCGACCATTGATTCAACCAGGATCTTGATGATTGGCTGCGACACGACGATCTCGGCAGCGAGACCGTTGGCTCCCACTGTGGTCGCCAGCTTGTTTGCGTCAAAAGTTGGTTTTGTCATGGAATTCATTATATCTTCGGTCGATTACAATAAATTCAAAAAAGAGATAGCCTTTTTATAAGACTTCTTTTACACAACAAAATGAAAATTACAACTCTTGGGAAACAAACGCAGGATCGTTGTTTGGATCACTGCTTGCGTGGGATCTTTGCCTGTGCCGGGGGTGCGTTAGCCCGTGGACCACCAAATCACAGATTCTGATCGAATCGTGAGGGGTTTATGATTCTGACTTCGTTTATCGAAGTGAGAACTTGAAACGATATCTTATCAAGGTAAGATAGTCGTTCTTCTTGAAATCAAGTCAAAGCCTGAATATCAAGGAGTTGCCAGAAACTCAAGAACTCTGCTCTCTCTGAGACAGTAAATGCTGTCTCGGAAACAGTAACCGTCAGGCAGTTTTCATATTAACTGCCTTCCCACCTTTCAAACTCTATTATTTTGGCAGTTATCCACGTGATTCTAATCCACGACGTTTCCCACGTTCTTGAACAGTTAGTGGTCACGTGTAGTGCAGTTACAAAGGTAGTTTTGACCATTTCAACACTGTCTCGCCAGACCATTTCAACACTGTCTCGCTGGCGAGACAGCAAATACTGTCTCGCTGGCGAGACAGCAAACACTGTCTCCCTGGCGAGACAGCAAACACTGTCTCGCTGGCGAGACAGCAAATACTTTCTCGCTGGCGAGACAGCAAAGCCTGTCTCGCTGGCGAGACAGTTTATTCCTGCTTTGATTTTCAACTTTGCTTTTCAATATGAGATCCCTTTGAGTGATCTTCTCTATGTTTGGGATATCTATTAGCATTTTTTGACGCCTACACCACTGTCTTGGAGCCTGTTTCAAACTGTATAAGTTCTTCTTGAGCCTACATACCATCTCTTCCTTTCCTTCCTCTATGAAACCAACATGTTTCTTCATATAGATTTTTTCATCCAAGTCACCATGAAAAAAGGCAGTCTTCACATCCAACTGCTCAAGGTAGAGATTTTCAACAACTACTAAGCTCAACACCATCCTGATAGTTGTAAGTTTCACGACGGGAGAAAATATCTCTGTATAATCCATGTCTTCCCTCTGTTACAACCCTTTCACAACTATTTTGGCCTTGTATCTTTTGCTACAATCACTCTCCTGCTTGACCTGATAGACCCACTTGTTATGTAAGGCTTTCTTCTTCACAGGTAGATGGGTTAACTCTCATGTCTTATTCGAATATAGAGAATCCATCTCTTCTCGCATCACATACTCCCACTACTGAGATTCACCAACTTGTATAGCCTCCTCATAGCACTCTGGTTCTCTACTGTGTATCAAAAGCAAGTAATCGAGCGACGACAGATATCTAGGATTTGGGTTGGGTACTCTGGATGACCTCCTAAGCTCCTTACCCTAGGTATTAGTCTCTATACCTGGAGTCTACTCTGTTCTTTGGTCAGAACTAACATTGTCTCCCCCATCTGGAAGTTCCTCTAAATCCATGTACTCAGATGTAACTACATCCTTAGTGTTGTTCCTACTGCTTTGGCTATCCTTATCATTGTCTCTATCCTTGTACATCACCTCTTCATTAAATATAACATATCTACTCCTGATGATTTTCCTGTTCTTATCATCCTACAGACGATATCCGAACTCATCAAGGCCATATCCAATAAATGTGCACTTCTATGACTTAGCTTCTAGCTTGTCCCTCACATGGCCACAGATATGAACATATGCCACGTAGCCAAAGACTCTCAAGTGTGAGAGATTTACTTTATTGCCACTACAAACCTCTTTTAGAATCCCAAAGTCTAATGGAACTGAAGGCCCATGATTTATTAAGTAAGCTATTATACTCACAGCGTCTGCCCAAAACATCTTAGGTAGATCTTCATATAGACGCATGCTCCTCGCATACTCTACTAGTGTTCTGTTCATCCTCCCTGCAACGCCATTCTGTTGCGATGTTCCTAGAGTAGTCCTTTCTAAACGAATCTTATTCAGACCATAGAACTTCTTGAACTCCTCTAGCTCATACTCTCCACCATTGTCCGATCTCAGACACTTCACCTTTAGATCTGTCTCATTCTCTACCATGGCTTTCCACTTCATAAAGATCCTAAACACCTCTGACTTGTGCTTCATGAAGTATACCCACACCTTTCTTGAGTGGTCGTCGATAAAGGTGACGTCGTACGTCAAAGCGCCAAGAGAAGACACGCTACCTAGACCCCATACATCTGTTTGAACAAACTCTAGCTTATGAGCTTTAGGTGGTCTTCCACTCTTCTGAAAGCTGACCCTCTTCTACTTCCTGTAGATACAATCTTCACAAACACCAACTTCCACTAAATCAATGTTTTCCCTATGAGTGTAGAATCTTCATACCTTTCTGACTCATATGTCCTAACCTATTATGCCACAGATTTGCACTTTCCTTACCAACTGCAATTACGAGGGTGTCACTCATATGTGAAGTTAACTAGAGAGTTCCGATTTTATTACCGCGAGCAATCACCATAGTATCGTTGGAGATCTTCCATGAATCCCCAGTAAGTGTTAAAATATTTTCTTCCACTCCAAGCTGGCTAACTGAAACAAGATTCATCTTCAGCTTTGGTACATGTCTAACATTCTTCAGAGACCATTTAGAACCCTTCATCTAAATCTACATATCGCCTCTTCCCACAATACTACAAGGCTTGTTATCCCCCAAGTACACTTTCCCAAAGTCCCCTGCTACATAGTTCTGAAGAAGCTTCCTATTAACAGTGGCATGGAATGAGGCTGCCGAATCAATAACCAATGAATCAGTGTCACTATTCATAGTAAGGATCAAGGCATCTTGCACAATATGAGCAGCCTGCTCATTTGTATCCTTCTTTGGCGCTTTGCAGACTGAAGACATGTGGCCCTCCTAGTCATAGTTCCAACACTTCCCTTTGATAGGCCTTACCTTTGAGTTTTACCTCTTCTTCTTCGACTTTGATCGCTTCCTATTTTGGATACCCTTATTCTGGCTTCGGCCTCTTTGTTTGAAATTTAGGGCTGAACCTGAGCCCTCTGATTCGGCCAACTTTCTTCCAACCTCCTCATATAGAATCATACTAACAACCTCGCTCAGCTTCAACTTCTCCTTTCCAGCCGAGTTGCTAATTGTGGTCATGCAACCTACCCAGCTATCCGACAACTTTGATAGTATTAGTAGGGCTTACACTTCATCATCAAACATGATATCGACTGAGATGAGTTGATCAACAATCGTGCTGAACTCGCTGAGATGCAATGTGAAGGAATATCCTTCTACCATTTTGAGGTTGAAGAGCATCTTGATGAGATTCACCTTGTTTGTAGCTGACGGTTGTTCGTACATCTTTGTGAGCACTTCTATAAGTCCCACCACCGTCTTCTCCTTTAATATATTGTGGGTGACTAATTTTGCAGATGACAACCAGATCTGGCCTAGAGCCTTTCGATCTAGTATTTTCCACTCCTTGTCTGTCTCCTCCTTCTTCTTTCCCTTTCCTTTTCCTATCAATAGATGGTAAAGATCCTTCTGGTACAGATAGTCCTTCATATGTAAATTCTAGTAGGCGAAGTCTAAGCTGTCAAACTTTTCAATCTTCAATTTGCTTTCTTCTGCCATAGCTCTCACACAGATCTTTACCGAATAAAGCTTTGATACCAGTTGTTGGGATTAATCTATCGACAACCTATCAAAGAACCTCCGCGTAACGTGCCCTCTAGATCTTGTGATGAACAATTAACAAGCAAGAAATCACAGCAAAATGAAAATTTTGCAGGAAAGAACAAATAAAAGGAGAGAACACAAGATTTAATGAGGTTCGATAAATATGCCTATGTCCTTAGGAGCCACACAAAAAACTCTTTGATTATTGAAGAAGATTACAATGCTTCCAATAGGCTATAACTCTCTCTGAGATCTCTCTCTCATTGTGTTCTCAAAACCCTCTCTTTTTCGTGTACTGACATAACCCTAAAACAAAACAGATTTCCAAATGGGCTAGGAATCGCTTGACCCAATATCGGTCGACTGATGTACTTGCATCGGTCGACCGATAAGAGCTTTCAGCCTATTTCATGCATGTTATCAGTCGACTGGTGGCACCTCATCAGTCGACTTACCAGAGATGTTTTCAGGCTTATTTCCTACGGTCGAATCGGTCGACGAATGCTAGTCCTTTGGTCGACTGATCGGGTTTTTTTCCCAGCTGTTGATTTTGTTCTCAGGTTTTGGTCTACACACCCAAAACCAACAGAAACAAGAGGTATTTTATGACCCCAAAGAAAAGCTGAGCACATGCTATTAATTTTCTCTAGGATTTTGATTAGTAATATATAGTTACTAGTCCAAAAAATCTGGACACCAAGTATAACTAATTTGATTAGTTGCAATCTCCCAACATATGACAATTTTTTTATTTTGCCAATTTTGGAATTGATCAAAATTTAATTGATTAGTGGGGAACAGTCTAAGCATGATAATCTCTTTAAGATTAATGGCATACCCAAATAACGTACTGGCAAAACACCCTCTGAAAAGATCAGATATGTGCATATCTGATACTTTAAGCTATCATCAATGTCACTCATGTATATAAAACATTTATTAGGATTAGCTTCCAAACCTGACACCTGACTGAACTCATGAAGGTAGTTATATAATCTTGCTGTTGAATTCATATCAGCTCTACCAAACAGAAGCAAGTCATCAGCAAAGAACAAGTGTGTGATTTTCATTCTGGAGCATTTTGGGTTAAATTTGTATAATATGTCATTCTTGAGTGTGCTTAGCTTCCTTGACAAATACTCCATCCCAATCACAAATAGGTAAGGGGAAAGGGAATCTCCTTGCCTTAAGCCCCTAGCTGCTTGAAAATATCCACGTTGAGACCCGTTAATTGATAAGGAGTATTGTGGGGTGGTAATACACTCCATAATCCACATAATCATTTTGCTAGGAAAACTCAATCCTACGAATATGGATCTAAGAAAATTGTAGTTTATGGTGTCAAAGGCTTTCCTCAAATCAATATTAAGAATAGCTCCTGGCGAAATATGTCTCCTACCATAATGTTTGATGAGCTCATGGGCTAATAAGATGTTATTTGAGATAAGCCATCCCATGACAAAAGAACTTTGTGTGTCACTGATCAAGTACCCCATAATCTTTTGAATTATGTTTGTAATAATTTTTGTAATTACTTTATAAACACAATTGCAACATGAGATTGGTCGAAAATCTGAAGCTAATTTAGATTTGAGAACTTTTGGCACTAAAGTAATAGATGTATAATTGAACTTACCAAGCAGCTTTCCAAAACAAAAGAATTCCTCAGTAGCTAGATAGAGATCTTCACTAATGACATTCCAAGTAGCTTTGAAGAAAGATGTATTATAGCCATCTGGTCCAAAAGCTTTTTCATATGACATTGAGAAGATAGCTTGTTTGATTTCCTCTCTTGTAACAGGAAGACTCAAAGTGTTACTTTGGCTAGGAGATATATATGGCCATTTGAAATCACATCTGGATTAGGATTTGTAGTAGAAATTGCAGTACCCAAAAGCTTATCATAATAATCAATGAATTCTGCTATAATACCAAGCATGTCAGTGATCCTAGAACCATTCTCAGAATATAAGGATAGCGCTCTGTTATGATGTATTTTAGCTTTCATAATTGCGTGAAATATGAGTAAACTCTAAAACTTGGTCCGTATGTGCTTACTGCCCGAAATTGAACAAATGTGTTTTAGCCCTTTTATACGATGCTTTGTTAATGAAGAGAGCAAACCCTGTATTTATCCATATTGTACTCTTATTTAGTGGCATACTTATTTTTGTTGACCTTCACATCTAAATAAAACTCTTTTTTTTGGGGGGGTTTTATGCATAAATTTTAGGGAGTTATTTATAAAATTTTTAAAACTCTCTAGGGACGATTTCAGTAATTTTTTAAGTGGTTATTTTTAATTTCTAAAATGTTTTAATGGTAACCACAATTTTTTAGGGTTATTTGCAATTTTCAAAACTTCTTGGACTCTATAATTTTTTCAAGTTATTTGCAATTTGTAAAACTTTTTGAGGGTTTTCTAAAACTTTTAGGGGATTATTCACAATCTCTTAGAGTTTTAGAACAATCACAAAAAACCTCCAAAGAGGTTTACAAATTACAAATAGTCCCTAAAAATTGTAAAAAAAAAACTCGAGAATGTTTAAGAAATTGTTAGAATTTGCATCAAATTGGTAAAAAAAAAAGGTGAAGGGGTTGTTTTTACTTGGAGGTGAAGGTTAACACAAATAAGTGAGAAAAGTGGGAGGTAACATGGCATTAAATGAGGGTACGTACAATGAGGATGAATAAAGAGTTTCTCTCTTTGTTTATGTGGCACAGTGTAAAGAGGCTATAACAAACTTGTTTCTTAAATTTGGGCGTAAGTACATGTTGACTAAGTCTTAGGGCTTAGTTACATTCCCTTTATGAAATTAGGGCCTAAAAGTATTTTTTTCCAATATTTTTAATCATCCCCCCACAATAAAAAACATTTCAAAGAATCAAATTTACTGCTTATACATAGAGGGTAAAAAATAGAATCTTTGATCCCCACAGTTATCAGCAAATTCCCTCTATTACACTAATCTTAGGACGTTTCTTCACACCACTTGTCAACTGCCAAGTAATTCTAAAAATAAATCTTGACGCAATGGTAATAATTGTCTCAATGTGAGTCAGAATTCACTGTTCAAGTCTTGGAAACCCCCTCTTGCAAAAAATAAATAATAAACAAACAAACAATAAATAAATAAATAAATATACAAGATAAAGCTGCATATACTAGGTCCAAAGTGATCTAATCAATTTTCAGAAACAACATCAGGCTATCCTTTACTTGTCAATATGGATAATTTCTCCAGAAATTTCTTGTTTCTATTTTTTTTTTTTGACAAACTTCTTCTTTGTTGTGGCTATGTCCATGCAATCGATTTGGTTTGATAATAACAAAGTCTATATATATTTAATGTGTTTCGAGTTGCATGGTACAGGTTATGCGCGCGAGTGAACAAATATGCATAAACATGTACTAGAGGTCATGTTTAGATGAGGGGAAAATATGGCGAGAAAGCCTGCAACAAGTTGAGTCATAATTAGAGGAGAGGAAAGTATGACAAGAAGACGGAAGTTGCAAAATAATGAAAATCAACTTTGAGCATATAAGAGTATCTTTCTTTTGTTATGTATCTATAGAAACAAATGAAACTCAATTCAAAAGTGTATAGCACAAAATAAGAATGTTCTACGAGACAATATCAAAATAATTAGCTTTGACAAAAAAGAAAAATCATCGTTGAGTATTTATGTTCATCAATAGGCCTTCTACCAAGTTCATCTACAAGAAGAGCCTTCATCGATGAATAGATACTTCTAGAGCCAAAATTAGAAAATACTCATCAATGAGGCATGGTTATCGATGAATTCTTTAACTTATTTTTTTTTTTGGTCAATGAAAAACTTTATTCATTTTTCAAATATGAAATTTATGTACATCAAGATTCTCAGAATTTGAGAAAACAATTAGAAAACAACCCTGATCATCTTAAACCTATACATATTTACAGAGAGCAAATCCAATCAGTTTCGTCTTCAGTTATAAATGGTGAATTTAAGCATACTGTCAGAGTGTCAAGCTTGATCTGCTTAACCAAGATCTCCACAGTCTTGTACTTCAGCTGGAAGATCCTCATATTTCTCTCATACCAAAGGTGATAGATTGTAGCCGATAACACTGCTCTCTTAATTTTCTGTTTTAAACCTTTTCCCCTTAGCTTTGTACAATACCAATCCAAGAGAGAGTCCCAGCTACATGATCTCCATTTGAAATGTAGATTGTTAGTAAAACAATATTGAAGGAGACAGAAATTCTGAGGCGTGAAACACTTTCCTTAAAGAAATATTTGCCCCCACTTGATATTCAAAGTTGCTTCGGGTTAATGCAAATTTTCTTCCCAGGATACAACAGAAAATGAAAATTCCAGTAAGCAAATCTGGAATTTTCCTTAATTCGTTGTGAAACAAGTTTGTAATATTGCAGAAGTTTTTGATAGAAAAGATTCAGAGAAAGAAATTGTATTTGATATCTGAAAATATAAACTATTTATAGATTTTGAAAATGTGCTTCCAACAGTCACAACTTTTCAAAACACCCCTTGGAACAAACAGCCACTTTTCAACAGTCACTTGTCTTTTCATAATTATTTAAAATTCGAAATAACATTAAAAATAAAATATATTCAATATATAATTATATATATAAAAAAATAGAACATTTAAGCGGCAGCGGCAGCGGCAAGCGTGCTAAGTGCTAAGTGCTAAGTGCTAAGTGCGTCAAAATCGCGCTACCCGCACGCGGGTTTAGAAGCCTACACTTTGATCCATTATTCAAAGCCCAATAAGCATTCAATGCTTTTAAACCTCTAAAAGAATGTTCAAAATTCCAATGTGGGACTATCTTGTTTTTTACAAACAAATACTAACAGATAACACTGCTCTCATATTTCTCTCATATTTCTCAGAATTCTCTAACTTATCGAGCCTAGAGTGAACTTGCTATTTGAGATGTAGTTTCGAGATGCAATCTGAGTCATTTATTAAAATAGCCATGTAAGCTATTCTAGGGCTTATTTTTTGTTAGATCTAAGAACATAATTGTGGAAAGAAATAGCTTCATTGAGAGAGACAAAAGGAGATAATTCCTTTTAGGGTTTCAAGAAGATTTCCACCATCGTCCTCATCTCTCAGCCTCTCGAATTTCATGGACACCCTCAGAGTTGTTTACAATATCACGTCAGATTCTTCATGAAGTGCAACCAACCCTAGAATTATCACATTAAAGTTCTCCCAGACTATCATAATAAATCCTTCAAAAAATGTTTTTAACCCTAAAAGACAAAGATCTTTCTAGTTGCGCTTAAACGATATTGTTTTTTTATTAAACTTATTATACTATGATAGTGTGATCGGTATTTGTATGATGGCATACTCAAGATGGTGTTTAATTCAGGAAGTGGGTTGACAACATACTCAAGGGGAGTGAATTGAGGAAATGAGTTACTAGTAAGAGTTAGGGTACACAGTAGTGGTAAACTATTCCGACGTAGATTACTAGATTAGAGTTAGTCTTGAGAGGAATTTTGTGAAGCCTATTGGATTAGGGCTTGTAACATCATAGTGTGGAAGACCCTTTGAGAGAAGAAATTGTTAATGTAGGAGTTCATTCCGAATTCCATTATAAAAGTTCTTTTTGTTGGAATCCTAATCTATTTTGGTTTAGGATTCCTAATCTATTTTGGTAATAGGTTATTAGGATTCCTAATTTGATTTGGCTTTTGGTTTAGAATTCCTAGTATGTTTATGATTTTAGGATTTCTATATATATGGAACAATTGAAGGAGAGAATAGGAGAGAATTAGCATTGTTTTGAGCACTTTGAGAGGGAGATATTGTGAGGGAGTTGAGAGCTTTGGTTAGGATTATATTTGAGTGATTTTGTGAGTTGTAACCCGTTGTATTTCTCCTCCATATAGTGAAATCTCCCCATCCTCTCCCCGTGGACGTAGGCAATTTGCCGAACCACGTAAAAATTGGTTGTACTGCTTTTGTGTGATTTGTAATAGCTTTTTAGGATCCCTCGACAGGTCAGTCCTAGAACTGATGAGAGGAAGAGCCGATATCTCACTTTGTTGAGATATTCGCTTCAGATTCTTGTTTCCTTGGTGAGACGAGAATTCTTATTGCGACCTGACTCTCTTGTTGTGCTCTGCCGAAGTGCTGTCGAAATTTCCGCTGCGCGCAACACTTTTGTCTTGCTGTGTTTATTTTTGTTGTTGTTTGCTTATTCTATGATTTCATTGGTTGTTTAATTTCATTCTTTTATTTTGTTGCAATATCTGTTAATTAAAAAAATATTTTTATTTAATTAAAAAAGTGTAGCAACTCTATTTGGATCCCCTCTAGGCTTGCATCTTAAATCTAACAATGGTATTAGAAAGTAGATATCCTTATCTAGACTTAACATCCTAAGGATAGATAGCAAGTTTAGAAACCTCAACCGTTTTTTCTAGAAGGTCATGGTGTGAACTGACCCCCTCTCCTTGATTGCATGAATTTTGCTAACCAAAAAGCATGAGAGATTGTTCTTTTGTCAACTGATTACAATGTTTTGCAAATGATAGGTCAAGGATATAATGAACCTACTAACAAAGTTACCATTATAAAAACTAAGGACAAGTGGAGTGTTAATGATAAGAAGTTATTTTCATTAAACACTGAAGCTATGAATTCTTTCTACTATTCACTTACTGCTGAAGAGTTTAATCACGTTTCTACTTGTATGACAATGCAAGAAATCTAAAAAGTATTAGAAGTCAGTCATGAGACAATGTCTCAAATCAAGGAGGCTAAGCTTGCTATGTTAGTGAGCAAGTATACGAACTTCAGAATGAAGGTAATGGAGACTATTCAAAAAATGTTCAGTAGATTCCCCAATATCATGAGTAAGATGAGAGCATTTGAAAATGAGTATTACAAGGATGAGCTCATTCACAAAGTTATTTGCTCACCCCATCATGAATAGGATGCCAAGGTAACTGCTATTGAAGAGTTACATAACTAGTCTGAAATAGCTTATAGGGAATCTCATTATGCACAAGAATAAATTAACGGAGCGCAGAGAAGAAAACATTAAGGATGAATTCAAGATGAAATCTTTGGCTTTGAAAGCTAAGAGAACAATGAAAAAAGCAAAATTTAGTTTAATTCCGGAAGAGAAGAAAGATGGAGTTGTAGGCTTAATTGTCAAAGGATTTAAATATTTTCTTAAATGTAAAGATGTCCAAAAATTTCAAATCAAGAGGAATCAATACTCTCACAAGGTAAGAAGATGAATTTATTGATACTAAATATGTGTGCCATCATTGCAAGAAATACAGTCACTTTAGGAATGACCGTCCCTTGAACAAAAAGGATCGAAAGGAAAGCTAGAAGGAAATCAAGCATTCTAGATGGAACAACTCTAGTAGAGATGAGAAGTCAGAGAGCCGTTCAAGTGATGACGATGAGAAAGCTCGATCATCAATGTCTCATGGTTAATGATGGATTATCAGAGGATTCTCAGGATAAAAGCCTCGACAATGAGGTACATCCTACATACAGTGCATTATATGATAAATATGTAGAGATGTTGATTCAATTTGAAAAACATACCAAAAAATATTGCTCTTTGAAAAAGATGCATTCTAACATAAAAAGGATAACATATTGAATGAAAAACTTGAAAATATATTTTAGAGTTGAATGCTTCTAAAAATGCTTGTTCAAACACCAAACCTTTTGATTGTTGACAATGTTCCATATATAGAGAGATGAATGGAGAATTAACTAAGAAAGTAAACGTATTAAAATATGAAAATAATTATTTGCGTGCTCAATAAAATAATCTTTCAATACTTGAAGATATTGATTCTGTATAACTTCTGAACCCATAGGCCCTGTTTGACAAAGGGTTAAGGAAGATGGACTATAGAGAAGAATTAACGTAGTTAGCACATTCGATAACCCCAAGGACTAAATTATCAACCTACTAAATAATTTTTTTGGAAATAATAAGGATTTTGACTAGTTTCTTAATAAATAGAGAGGTTAACTCATTATGCTTCTAAGTAGGAGTGTTAAAAAACCCTTCATTCTGAGGGGTTAACTCATAATCACTCTAGAGGAGTTAATTAGCTTAATCCCTTTACATTTTTTACATTTAGCAAATTATGAATGATTAACTCACTTTAAGTATTGTATAGTTTTTTGTGTTTGACAGGTTAAGAAGGGTTTAAATCTCTTTAACCCCTTACTTCACTCATTGCCAAAGGGCGTCTTTTTGTTTTCCAAATGTGGAAGACTTGCGTTTCACTTCCCTCCTTCAGTGTCAACGCTAGAAGAATATGTGACATTTTATGCGAAAGAGTATTTAGCTGCTACCTCGTATTAACCGCTCAAGATTAAGATTTGCCAGAAATCATTATTTGGGATTTTTAGGAAAACTTCAGCATATGCAAGTAATGAAAATGTAATACATGTCTCACAATCACCGATACAACCAACACACAAAGCATCGCAAAGAGGAAACATCAATACCAACAGTAAAAATATTCAATACAAACAAAATATTGGACTTGTATAAATGAAGAATAAATCGACAAAATAACGATAGTAGTAGGACACATTACGAATTATTGGGACATCCTGCACATAAGCAAGATGTTCTGAGTCACTCACAGATAGATAGTGGGTTAGGGGCTGTTTGGTTGGTTTCCTAAAAACAAAAAAAAGGAAATCGGTACAAGGAAATCAATAAAATAATATTTTTATCCATTTCCATCCCTAAAACTCACCCACAACATCCAATAAAATATTACTTTTATCCTCCAACTCATCTCATTTCATTTCCTTTCTTACCTTTAAAAATAAACCAAACACAAGAAATGTGTCATATCATCCAACTCATCACATCTCATCTTATCCCGTTTTTTAAAATCACACACATCATCCAATAATATTGTGACAACTCATCTCATCTCATTAAACCTTCCTTTCCATCCATTTCCTCAAAAAAAAAACAAGAAATTGATTTCCTTAAGTATGTGTCACATCATCCAATAATATACCTCCAACTCATCTCTTCTCATCTATTTCCTTATTTTTAAAAATGAACCAAACACAAACAGCCTCAAAACATCATCCAATAATATATCTTCAATTCATTTCCTTATTTTTTTAACCAACCAAACAACCTCAAAATAAGTTTTTTTTTAAAAAATCACTCACATCATCCAATAATAAGGTGACAACTCATCTCATCTCATCTCCTATTCTATAATTTCCTTCTTTTTTAACCCAACCAAACAACCTCAAAACAATTATTATAGGAAGTAGGTTTCCTATTCTATAATTTCCAAGTTTTTTTTGCGAAACGAACGGACCCTTAAAGAGAGACACAAGAGGGTATGGAGATTCTGATCTGCTGACAGATTAATTGGTACTTGACATGACATAATCAAACTAGAAATTAATCTAAGAAATCTAGAGATGAATACTTAAAGAAAGGATATAAATCCTTTCCAATTAGGTGGTAATTGGAGATGATCCAATTACTCCAATCATTACTTTGTATTCATGTTTGAAGAAATAGGATGAAGCTACATAGGATTCCAAAATCACAAAAATGGTTATCATAATCCCTCCTTTATATATAATGAGATATTTGTGGTACTCTTAAAGGCAGGAAATAGCGTCACTTAAGCGCATAAAATAATAACACGTGTCATATATAATTTTAATATTAAATTCAAATCCTTACATAACCGGTATTTTCTATCCATAATTAGAATTCTCATCAAATTAAATCTATCAAAAATTAGAATATATATTCTAATTATAATCAAATATTTAATAATCATAATCAAATCATATTTATCCATAACAAAAAAGAACCAAACAATTATGCTTATAATTCTCTTTAATTATTCATGATAAAAAAATCTGTTAATCACATTTTTAATTTTTTTTCTTTTCTTTTATATATAAAGGAGGGATTAGTGGTTTACTATTAACATTACATTTCAAAAAATTGTCACATAGATCTCCTTAATTTTCTTAAAGATAAATTTTACTAAACCTTCAATATGCATGCAAATTCCTTAAGAGCCCAATAAGTTTCAAAATATTAAAAAATTACCAAAATATTTTGATTTTTTGCACTTAACTCGAGAAGGGCATTACCCCATAATTTTACACCGATGAACATTTTCCCTCAATACCAATATATACATCTCAAATCATTCTTATTTGTAGATTAACCCATAAAAATATAAATAACTATCAAAAAATACAAAAATTATAACTAGCCCTTTGATTTATATAAATCTATAAACAACCCCTTGAAATTTCTAAAAATCACAAAAGCCCCTTTACATTCTAAAAATTACAAAGAACCATACAAAAATCTAATAATTTCAAACCATCCCTTTTAAATTCTAAAAATTATAGACAACAGCCCTTAATACTCCAAAACCTAATAATAGATCTCTTTAAAATATGAGAATTACAAACAGACCTTGAAAAAATTTAAAATGGCAAAACGGGCTCTGAAAAATATGAAAATTGCAAGAAGAGCTTAAAAGTTCACCCAAAAGAAAAACAAAGAAATACTAGTAAATTTTTAATATTTCAAATAGTTACTTCAAAGAATAAAACAAATTACAAACACACCATTTAAAATCTAAAGATTAGAATTTACCTCCTAAAAAAATCTAAAAACTACATTGAACCCTAAAAATAATAAACAACCATTATTAGGAGTTTTCTACCAAAAGTTATCGCACGTTATATGAGAAAAATAAAAAATGTCATATCCTTATTTTTATTTATTAGAAAGAAAAACCTCTGACTCAAGTTTTTTACTTTGAAGAAGGAACAATAGTCCAAAGAGAAAAAATTTCAATACAATTTAAAATTGGGAATTTTTTTAAAAAAGACCGATTTTGTTAAATAATTAGCAAAATCAACCATTTTGCTAATTATTTAGCAAAATCGATCTCTTTCTGGTCTGTTGGTCAAAAAGAAGTTGATTTTAAAAAATGCCTAGCTCAGAATATACAGGACTACTATTCATGTATGTTTTAGGTGAACTAATCACCGATTAGTTCACCCAGAAAATATACGGAACTAGTAGTCTCGTATATTTTGGGCACCCACTTATTCTGCCCAGCAAACTCACGGGACTACTAGTCTCGTGGATTTGCTGGGCAGAACAAATAAGTGCCCGATAAATCTACGGGACTAGTAGTCCTGTAGAATTGTCGGGTTATATAAGAGCCCAGTTGTGCCCCAAATTAGCGCACAGTCTCATTCTCTCTCTCTCTCTCTCTCTCTCTCTCTCTCTCTCTCTCTCTCTCTCTCTCTCTCTCTCTCTCCTGATCTCCCTCTCTCCCAAACATGAACTTAAACCTCTCCCAAACCCATCTCCCTCCAAAACCCGATCTCTGTCTCCCTCAAACCCAACTCACCTCTTCCTCCCTCAAATCTGACGTCGACGCCGTCGATAATCTCTGACATCGTTTATTCACTCCGACGCCGATGAGATCCGAAAGTCATCAAGGTATAAATTTATTATTTTTTCATAAATTTCTCAATATTGTTTAGTTAATATTGTATATCTAGAGGAAATATTTTAATTATAATTATCAATATGGGGGAAAAATCTAATTTGTATATGATGAATTTTAATTCTTCAGTTAAAATAGCGAATGGAATACCGATTATTTGCTTATTCAATGGAAAACTGAGTGTTAGAATGAATAATATGCCTATATATGATGGGGGCTCTAGAAAAATGTTCATGTTATCTAGAAATTATAATTTCGATAGAATGATGAAGCAAGTATACAGAGTTGTTAGAATTAATCATGCCGAAAATGCCATTAAGGTCTTCTGTAATTGTCTAATAAATAAAAATAGAACAATTACTGTAGAGATCACCAATGATGAAGAATTAAATGACATGATTGGACTTGTGAAAAAACAAATATCAATCGAATTGTTCATTGAAAATATTTCAATGTCTGGGGTTGCCAAAGTTTCATATGATCACATGTTTAGAAATGACATATGGAGGGCCAGAGTTCCTCTCATTTGCTTCGAATTTGTGGAGATGCACGTGCTGGATCGCGTGTTTAGACAGTTTGGATTCGCGCATCATGCTCCATAATATGTCAAAAAAATAGAGAGAAAAGCTTTTAAAGGTGGCCATCAGATTGACTGGCGGAATACACATCATTCATACATTGCAAGATGGGATGATCGACATCAACTTATTGTTGATCAGCTTTATCCTCTGATGAAGGAAGTCGATTACATTAGATGGTATTGGGGGATTACCAAACGTTGGATAATCACTCAAACCATGCCTCCGGTCGATAAAATCGAGATTCGCTCCCAATAATCCCGTTATGTACCAAGAGGGGTAGATGAGAGACAATGGGTAAGTAATTGCAAAAATTATCATAGAGTTTTCAATCTCTTGTTAGCTTTTGGTTTCTTATATGTATTGATATTTTGCAAACAATTGTAGATAGACGCTATGGACGAGATAGAGGGGATTGCAAATGAGGGCATTGCTACCGCCATAGGAGATTCAGCACACGTATCATTCTTAAATTGGATAGTGGCGAGGGTTCGTAGAGCTTTTCGACAAACTCATGAGGATCGGTCGCGAGTAGGTGCCGCATGAAGATACTTTATATGCACGTCGATTAAGACGTGGTAGATCTTGCTTGCACGACGATGAAGACGGTCCGTCACAGCAAGCGGGACTGTCACAGCCCCACACACAACCAGAGAGTGAGCATATACAAGCTCAAGCCGTAGGAGGCCGCCGACGATCTGAGCGGGTACGAAGAGGGAGACGATGGGGGAGGGGCAGACTTTTAGGTTGTTAGCTTTTCCACTAAGATTATATATTGTCGTATGGAATTATTGATACATTTGGATTTGTTTAGCTTAGACTACATATTATCTTATGGGTAGACTTGATACATTTGGAATTGTTTAGAATTTTGCCATATTGGTATGCATATGACATGTATATTGTGTTGTGATGTACTGAATTGATTAAACTTGTTATTATCTGGTGTTTATTTTATTGGATTTGTGCTGTGATGTTGTGTATTTTTTTAGACTTGTGTTGTGAAAATTTTGTGAAAATCAATATGGATTTGTGTATTTTTTAGATTTGTGTTGTGAAAATCAATTAATACAATGTGGATAATATTTTTTGTGAAACTTTTGGTCAAATATAATACTGTATATGAAGTTAGAGGGCTGTGCATGTTTTGTGCATGTTTTAACTCTAGCCAGCAAACCCACTGGATTACTAGTCCCGTGGGTTTGTTTGGCGATGGCACATATGTCTCTGCTTTATGTACGGGACTATTAGTCCCGTTACGTTACGCCAGAGGTTTTTTTACCTCTGCCAGCAAACCCACAGGACTACTAGTCCATGGGTTTGCTGGCTACAACTTATGTTGTGCCCAAACATACGGACTACTAGTCCCGAATATTTTCTGTGAGCACTAATCAGTGATTAGTTCACACAAACATACGGGACTAGTAGTCCCGTATGTTCTGAGCTGGGCGTATTTTAAAATCGACACCTTTTTTTTGGCTAGTTGGCCAAAAATAGGATGTTTTGCTAAATAATTAGCAAAATTGGGTCGATTTTGTAATTATTTTAGCAAAATTGGTCTTTTTTTAAAAATTTCCCTTTAAAATTTTTTAAGTAAGTAATTTTAATTTTTAGAAGCAAAACTATATAGAAATTTATGAAGAGCAAAACAATTAGATATGCAAATAAAAAATCAAGTCAACCCATGTGAATGCTTGTAGCGGTTTTAAGATAATAGTGGCAATCAAAATATTAGTGCAAATCCAATGTGTATTCATCCTATCCCATATAATATGAATCTAATGGTATATATGGGAATAATTGGATCATGTCCAATTACCATCTAATTGTAGAGGATCTCTATCCACGTATTAAAATCTCAATTGCATTCGGATAGAATTAAAGGTACATAGTTTATTGAAACTCCACAAATTAGGTTTTTTTTTCGTTCCTTAGTTGGCCCATCTAGTTCAATCATGTAAAGAAGATCTCAAAAGATAATGGTTTTAATAGCTAGGTAGTCTACCTTAATTAGCAAGAAATGTCACTAAAAGCAAGACATGCAAATTCCTGATATTTCTAAAATTGGATGGATCTTCTAGAATCAAATAGCTTTATTTCCTTTTTTTTTTCCTCTCTTCGAAGGTATCTTTTAATTATAATCAAATCACACTTGCCATGTAGAATTATAATCAACTCAATTGAAAAGGCTTTTATATAGGCGATGTAACGGAGTTTCCTTCAATGTTATGACAAAGAAGAAGAAGAATGATCCCTTGAAAAACAAGTAGAAGAACGAAGAAAATGCGCACAACAAGACATCATGAGAAAAGGATACCCGGTACCCATTATTAATCAGTCACTTGTGTTTTTTCTGTTTTAATTTGATGTGTTAGTACTAATATTAATTAATGGGTCTTAAAAGCGTCACACATCTATTACAACTTTCATCCAAAAAGGAGGCTCTCCTTTAATTTGATGTGTTAGTACTAATATATTATGGGCACAGGAGTCTCTAGGCAGCTACACGGCACATCAACATAATAAAAGCCCCTTAATAATGCCAAGGTCTAAAGTTTTGGTGGCTTTCAAATATGGATGAAATGGATATCGATGGATCTCTAGTTGATAGTCACTGGTGGTTCGTCATGCGGGCTAGCTTGTGCGGGCTTATTGGTGGGGTGAGCCAACTCATGACTTGCGGTGAGACCAATAGGCCATCTTAATTTGATTACTTATATATTTTTGGCCTAGAGATTTGCTCGTGGGTTGGTGCAAATCTTACATCCCATGAGCAATAAATAATTGCACTACTAGCTTAAAACAATATAAGCATAAAAGAAATTGTAACAAATTATAATAAAAGTGTTTTTACTGTAAAAAAGAAAATTTTATTTGGACGTACCCGAAGGATGGGTCTAGCAAGCCAAACCTTCCAAATATAGGCTCAACTTGCTCGGTGGGGTTTGTGGGTCGAGCAAGATGTTGGGCCACATGGATTGAGGGCCAATTCATTGGAGTTCACTGCATGCTACTGTAACTGGCAGAATCTGACCTGCCTACCCCGCATCTAGCTAAGCCAAGTCGAGACCAAACGCGAGCCTAGAGAACAGGCTCATAGGTCGACCTAGGCCAATGACAACACATAGTTGGTGGATTGAGCTAAGTCTAGCCTAAAAAGGTAGCAACTATATTTATTGAGTACTCTATTATACACATGGGAATTTCATCTGCCAACACGTGCCCTCCCTTTTTTAAATAACCCAGCCGAAATCAAACCCACGATCATAGGAGACAAATTGGAACCTCTCATCCATCTAGCCACCAGTGGTGGGTACGTGGCCCTCCAATTTGATGCCTTATGTTTCAATCAACCCCCGGCCCCCACCCCCCTCAACAAAAGAATAAGGGCATGTTTGGATCTCTTGCGGTGTAAAGGAAGTTAAAGAAAATTTGAGAGAGAAGAGAGGGGAAGGTAAGAAAATTCTCTTATTTTAGGCTCCACCAAAATTTGGAGGGGGGAAATTTTATATTGTTTGAGGGTGATCTTAGAGGAACTAGTGGGAAGACTCTACCGTCTAAAGGATTCCCAAATGGGGTGAACTAGGGTAAATGCTTTCCCCTAACTTCCCTTCTCCCTTATTCTCCCTAATCCAAACATGCCCAAAAGCATTTTGGGAGGAAATGAGATCTCTCATAAGAATAATTTTTTTTTGGGAGGAAATGAGACAATTCCACTCATTACATTGAGATGCTATATACAAGAGTTGGAGTAGCAAATCTAGTAACCTAAGCAATATAGGACTAAAAGAATGGAAATCAACAGAGTCTAGCTATAAATATTTAATACCCCCTCTCGAACTATCTTTGGGTATTACCAAAGATAGTTTGCCAAGAAAAGAGCGAGTGATGATTAGCCTATTTGTTGCAGTCAACTAGGTTGTAGGTATCTAGTGAGGGCCGGATAGAAGCAGAGAGGTCATGGCTATCTGGTGATAGCACAGATAGAGAGAGGAGGTCATACCTATTTAGTGATAGCATGGATAGAGAGCGAGATTGTTGTTGTCCGGTGACAGGATAGATAGAGGGGTAAGGTTGTGGGTATCTCGTGATAGCACAGACATTCAATAAGGTTAGATAGGGAAGCTTGACCAGTGGGAGCTTGGGCGAGGAGAGCTGGTCAGAGGATGCTGGCTATGGGAGCTGACTATGGGAACTAACCGAAGGAATGGGAAATTTTGCTCTGGCCTTCCATCAAACGCTTTATGTGCCACTTTTGAAGGTTAGCAAAAATGCTGGTAATAAGTGACCCCTCAAACATTTTGTTGAATGCATTGTGTTCATTATTATCAATAGGCATTGAGCAGCTGTTGAATGTGAAGATGGTTGCGACTGTCGTCGTTGACGACAAAGTAAATCCATGGTGGTAGCATTCATGGCAGGGTGCATAGTGTTGGATATATTGTGTGTGCATAGTTCCTATTGGAAAGAATGATAAAAAATGATAGGTTTAAATAGAAGTTGAGACTAAACCTAATAACTTAAAATTTTAGGTTAAAATTATTTCCTATCCACTATTTATGGTTCATTAACTCTTAGTTGAACCAGTTTACTCCCCAACAAAAAAGGAGCAGAGAGTGGGATGAGGTGGTGATAGAAGAGGTGGGTGCTCGTTGGTCATTCTAGCAAATAGATTGTAGGTTGTTGTAGTTGACAATAGTTCTTGCAAGTGCTTGCAGCAAGTGCATGCAGCTAGTGCTTTTGTCAGATTTAGGTCAGGCTTAGGCATTGCGAGGGGTAATGCAAGGAATGTCTGCAAGAGGATTTTTCAGGCATTCAATCAATCTTATTTCAAACATCACCACCAACGAATGAAAATGGTGCAGTGAAAGTGAGAGTTGTGGTAGTTGTAGGTTGTCTAAAAATTACCGTGGATAGTTGATCTCCGTTAAACACCAATGATGAAAGTTATAATTTGACGACTTTCAGATGGTTACAATTCGACGACCTTCATAACAACTGATGAAATTTTTGATTCGACGGGCTTTACAATCACCAACAAGAGTTACAACTGACGACTCTCATGTTTCAAGAAGCCAAGACAAAGATTACGATATGACAATCTTTGAAACGCTCTAACAAAAGAGACTACAAGTTGACGGTCTCTTCAACTCAAGATGTAGAGCTCACCTCTGCGTTCCAAGAACAAAACGCGAAACTCATTGTTGCGTTCCAAACTCAAGATGTGGAGTTCACATGCATGTTCAAAGAACAGAACGCAGGGTTCACCACTGCGTTTTTAGACCCAAACGCAGAGCCCAACTCCGTGTCTGAAGTTCAAGACGCAGAGTCCATTCCCAGAACACGAATTTCGCGTTTGACTCGTTCAAACACGAGTTGAATGGTTCTAAAACCATTTTGCATGATCTGAGGGGATCACAACCCCATTAAGGAGTGATTTTAGGGTTAGTTGCACCCCTAAAACCCTTATAAATAGCTGGATACTCAGCTAAGTTAAGAATCTTCGGCTAGAGCTTTTGGGGGATCGGCATTTTATCTTATCTTGGAGAATTTTTAGATAGAGCTTTTCGGATCAGATCTTTGGGGCTTTGGTCTTGGCTTGAAAACTAATTTTGGTTAAATAATAAAAAGGATTAATCTCCTTTACCAAATTAACTATTTTACAGAGTTTTAAACTCACTAAGATTTATTAACTAGTTAAGAGTTTTAAACTTGCCTCGTAAGTTCTCTTCAACGTCAATTCAAGAGAGATAGACCGTGTTCCATGAGTCGAAGCAATCAGATCATCAATGAGATACATAAATCAAACTCCCATCGGCACCAAGAAGAACCCAGGTTTAAACAAATAGAAGGATCTCCGTCGATTCCTTATTTCTTTTGTAAATCGAGAAACTGATATAGAAGAGTTATAATTTTTTTCTAAATCAATTAGAGAGAGATTGCAAAGAGAGATTATATTCTTTTTTTCTTATTCTTCTTCAATTTTCCACAAACAAAAGATGGCGACTTCTTTAGGGACTAGTTTCACCGATGAGGAAGTGGTGGTGCAATCCGACGTCAATCTCGCTACAACAATGGTCAAAACTCTTGTTGTGTAGTTTGACCAAGCCAAGTACGAGGAATCACTCTCCTCCGGATCTCTTAGCCCCGAGGCTATGCGCAAGGTCTACAAAGTCTCCAAGGAGACTAAACTCCAATTGTGACTGAATTACCAAAGGAGGGCTGTAGGCATCGAAAATTACCTGTAGGCCTCCGTGAGCAGCTCAAAGCTAAGAGAAGATGATGAACATCACTATCCAATTCACAGAAGCTTGATTGACATCGATGAACGCCTAAAGTGGATCGACGAACTACGTGGAGTAACGGAGTTTCAGAATAATGAGGATATGAACTGATCGAGAGCCCCGCATCACTTACAAAAGGGGAAGCTCCGTATGTGTCCCAGTTTAATCCACAATGACCTAATCATCAGAGCTTATAGAACTCCTTGTTGGCTTTCCAACGCACTTTGAATCACTCAAATCCGAGTTCGGACGAAGAAATTATGGTGAAAACGGACAAGTGCACGGAAAAGAGCGTCTCAGCCTGAGTTGAGACACCCCGAGGTGTCTCGGCACAAGCGAGACACCCCAAGGTGTCTCAGCCTCGCTGAGACACCCAGGGGTGTCTCCAGGCCTAAAAATGGGCTTTTGAGTAGTTTCAACCACCCGAACTTCCCCCGAGCCTACAAATACAGCCTCAGACCCTCATTTTTCTAGATCTGGAGCTGGAGCGTTGGCGAAGCCCTGCCGGATTGAAGATCAAAAGTGCACGAATTTCAGAGAGGAGGAGGAGTAGAGATCTGATCGAGTTCGTCGGCATAAAGAATAGGAGTTCGTCAGATCTGTAGTTCCCCGGGTCCGTTCCTTAAGATTATCCCGTTGCGATAATCTTAAGAAGAGCAATTATCTCGCCGTTGCCGAGATAAGCGCTACGGCTTCTTGATTCCTTCGCGAGTTGACAAAGCTCTGCCTAATATTTCAGTAATCAGATCTGATCGACGGTGGTCCACGGATATCAACATCTCCATCACAGGCCAAGATCCCACACAAGTAGAAGACCGATAAACGATCTCTGCACTGTTTGAAGAGAATTGTATTTTTTTTGTTTTTATTGTGTAAAGGTCTTATAAAAAAGACTAATTTTTTTTTCCGTTGTAAACGTTTGAAGTTTGTAATGAACACCGTAATGAAATAATTAATTTTCTCCGCAAACAAGCTGACGACCACAGTAGGAGCCAACAGCCTCACTGCCGAGGCTGTCGTGCCGCAGCCGACGATCAAGATCCCCGTGGCTGAAGAGATCGAGTACGAATTCGACCAGCAAAAATTTGAAGAATACATCTCCTCCTCCTCCTCCGGATCTGCTCCTCCTCATAAGTGCAGGAAGATCTTCTCCTCCCAGAAGATCCGCCGGTCTCTAGATCTGAAGACCCAAGAAGTCGATCTCCACGTCGTCGCTGCTATAGTTGCACCTTGCATTGATCCACCTGCATCCAATGAGACCAGATCTGCAGATCTGAACTCCTTCGTGATCAAGGAGCCGACTACTGAAGGTGTGCCAACTCTATCAAAGAGAGCACGTCAAAGGAAACGCTAACGCCTCGCGCGCTAATTCGCCAAGGCTTTGGATTAGGTGGATGGACTCCATTACCAAGCAGATCTGGGGTTCAGAAAGCACCAAGTGGTTAACCTATCGCCACGACCAGCATCGGAATCCTCCTCCCGATCAATAATTAACGAATGGGTTCGTGTCAAACGAACCCGCTCTACTCTCGAGGAGCGAATCCAGAAGCACCGCGCCTTGCTTGCGCATGCCCGGACCCTTGTGCGAAAAGCACAGGAAATGCAAAAGGAAGAGGCAGTTAAGAGATCACCGAGATCCAAACAAGTTTGGATGCCAAAAGCTAAATCAGCGCCAAAAGGAAGAGGCAGTTAAGAGATCACCGAGATCCAAACAAGTTTGGATGCCAAAAGCTAAATCAGCGCCTAAGGCAAAAACAAACGGAACTATCATTAAGATTTTGTCAACTTCAGATCCTGAATCTTCGGCAAAGCCCCACTGTGGCGTGGATTTCTCCAAGTTCAGGATTCCTCTGAAGGATTGCCTCGGTTCTCTACCCGAAGATCGAGGCAAAATGCCTGTTAAGGAACGCTTGGGACCATTAAAGGAACCCCGAGCAAACATCCAGACTGGGGGTCGTACGCGACCTCCTAACAAGTTGATTTCTGTAACGGCCCGCTTGGGGGTGCGTATAGAAAACCAGGAGCCCGTTAAGGTTTTACCCTCACAAAGGTACGATTCCAAACGTGTGACTCCCGCAGACGCCAACAAGGTGATGTTTACTCAGAGGAAAACACGTCAGATAGACGAACGCGTTATACCTGAGAATTCATGTAAATAGCCGATAGGTTGCTCTGACCGTAATGTCGATGACCTGTACTATCAGGCTGGGGGTACGAATAAATCTCGAAAGAGATGTACCCGGGAAGCGGACTCTCACTGTCCATGTACCAAACTAATCAGGACAGTATTATTAGCGTGTAGCTGCCCTAAGACCGCCCCACAGAGGGTCTCGGTATTTGAAAGGATCTCCACCAGAATGCCCAGGACCAAGCCAAGGCATTTCTATAGAAAAAGACCAGCTACGCAAGATGACGAACTTCCAGAAGTCACAGTTAATATGGTTGATAAGGGAAAGTCGATTCGACCGTCCAGTTCTGACCCCCTCATATCGCATTGTCTAACTCGGCTACGCGCGAGGACTACTAGACGTAGGGACTATCTGAAGATGAATAGGGGATTATCCTCAGATGATGAAGCATCATATGCCAACTCTGCAGTCGCTTCTGACAGAACGGTATCCAGTCCGGGACAATCCTGCGAAGTGTTTATGATTAACACCGAAGGAGTAGCCAAAATGGCTGAGGATGCTCTAGCCAAGCAGAAAGAAGCATTCAAAATCGAAGTGGAAATGACTATTCATGAGATGAGACAAATGCACGACCAACAAATTCGAGCTTTGTCGAATCAGATAGGTGAATCCAGTCACCGCAACATTGCTAACCAAGCAGATAGCGATTCAGATGTGGATGAACACCTTAATGCTGATAACCCTCTTGTTGACCAGAACGCTGGGGGTAGCCCCACTGAGAATAACAACGCCGGGGGTGGTCCCACCAATGATGACAACACTGGGGGTGGCCATGTTATTCCTCTCAGGAATCGTCCAAGATCTGATACAGACGAGGACGAGAAAATAAAGGACCTCGAGAGCAAAATCAACGCGCTGATGTCTGCTCAGGGGATAAAAAGGACCGGTATTCCATCTCCCTACCCAAGAAAGTGGGATTCGATCCCGTATCCGGCAAAGTTCAACCTGATCAACTTCACGCCGTTCGACGGGAAGAGCTCGCCCACTCAGCATCTGATCTACTTCAAGTCCCACTTGGATATGATCTCCGGCAATGAAGCCTTGATGGTTCGGTCATTCGTTGGCATCCTTCGTGGGCCTGCCTTCAATTGGTGCCGCCGTCTCAAACCTAGAAGCGTTAACAGCTGGGAGGACCTGGAGAGCATGTTCCTCACTCATTTCTTCAATGATGACGCCGAAGTGTTAATCAGGACACTCTTCGATGAGAAACAGAAAGATGGAGAATCGGTGGATACCTTCATTAAACTCTTTCACAATCAGGCAATGAACTATAATGATCCCGTCACGGAGGAATTCGTCTTACAGACCTGTCATAATAATTTGTCCATTAACATCTTGGACATTATGGGAGTAGAGCCGCTCAATACCTGGAAAGAGTTGAAGGTGCGCGGAGAGCAGGCCGAACGCTTCCTCAGAAGGAAGAAGGTCGAAGGAAGGCAACTGATGGCTAACCCTCTGAATCCGAGTCTCGTTTCCCATGATGAAGGGAAGGCACCTACAACAGTTGTTGACGTTAATCAGATGTTGCAACAGCAACCCCGAAGACAGCAGAAGACTTCGGATCCGAGGCTCCAAAAAGAGTACTCATTCAAGGACGAAGACGTTCCAACCATCTTCGAGACCCTTCTTGAAAACAATAAGATCAAGCTGCCACCCATCACGAATCAGGAGGAAGCTGACAATACTACGGATCTGAGGTACTACGCGTACCACAGGAGGA
Organism: Asparagus officinalis; assembly: GCF_001876935.1. NCBI lineage: Eukaryota > Viridiplantae > Streptophyta > Magnoliopsida > Asparagales > Asparagaceae > Asparagus > Asparagus officinalis. Next base: position 143,762,740 of record NC_033797.1, on the reverse strand, counting down.
TCCTTTATCCCACCAAAGCTTGCTTTATTTTAAAGAATAGCATCCAGACCTTGGTCGAAGCCGGCGTCATAACGCTAGGATAAGCCAAACGGGAACGGCAACACTCTGACAAGTATACAAGTATAAACTGCTTCTTAATACTCCAATAGGTATATGAGTCTAAACTATTCCCACTCTTGACGGGAATTCCTGGAGAATTTTTACATGGAATATTCTTAAGGATAACCCGATCATGCAACTGAATACAATGGTAAACCCAGCTTCACAAAGGAAGCTAGGGGTGGATAATTTATGTAACAGGAAGTTTTCAGAAGAATGTTAAATGTAATATTCTTAGGGATAACCTGATCATTGTGAATAAAGTGATAAACACTAAACTCTTACTGTGATTTCCGAACACTCTTTTGCTGAGACGAGATTCGATCACTTCATTGGATCAATCTTCCCTCACAAAACTCTCATTGGTGTTCGACGACTCATAGTCTTCCATTATAAAATCCCTCACTGATCAAATTTATTGACAGTGGGTCCATTAAAATTCTTTCTAGTTTAATCCATTCAAACCTCCGTTATGTTCGTGCACTCAACACTTTCATGATTAGAGTCCGGATATAATGCTTGGAATTTTAATCTGCCCATCCTTGACAAATTGTCAAACCCCTTCGTGTTAAGTTCTTATCACTTAACATCAAGAATCCCCATTGAGTAATCGGTACAAGTTAACACTCCCACTATGATTTGTACTCCCACTCCTACTGTCTACCTGGTCAAACATTCCTACAGTTAGGACCATAATCAAAATCCCCTCTCGATTCCTCCAATGAACGAGAGATCCACAAATCGAGTGATCAAACCTTCCTACAGTTAGGATCGTCTCAAACATCCCATTCGGTCAAACCTTCCTACGGTTAGGGATAAAACCAAAATCCCCTCTCGATTCCTCCAATGAACGAGAGGTCCACTTTCAAATCGAGTGATCAAACCTTCCTACAGTTAGGGTCATCTCAAACTCCCGCTTGGTAAAACCTTCCTACAGTTAGGACCAAAACCACAATTCACTCTCAATAAACGAAAAATTCATCTTTAGTTCGGTAATCAAACCTTCTGACAGTTAGGGTTATCCGAATCTTTTTGATTCTCGGAGTGGAGATCTCACTCCTAGTTTCACCTTTCCGGATTCTGGGGGTGGAGATCCCACCTCGAGTCTCCTTTCCAACTGGAGATTAGAATATAAAATTTTTCCTCTTTAGTGTTGGGAGATAGAATATAAAATTCTTCCTCTCCCATTTCGGGTTCGTCTTTGCCCCAAGAGAAGACACCACTTTTTTTAACTCCCAAAATCTGTGCCTCACAGGTACGGAGAATTTTATCCCAAATCCTAAGTAGGGATAAGTCAACGCCTAACACGCGTTGCCGGTTTAGTCTTTCATCGATTGAAAAAGACACCAGAATTCTAGTCTGGGGAATTTTATCCCGAAGCTTAAGAAGGGATAAGTCAGCGCGTAACACGCATCGCCGGTTAGTCCTTAACCGTAAAAAGGACAAAAGCCCACATATTCGACATTGTGGCAGGTTGTTATTAATAACACCATAATCCGTGCTTCACACGCACGGGGAATTTTATCCTGAATCCTAAGCAGGGATAAGCCAACGCCTAACACGCGTTGCCGGTTTAGTCTTTCACCGATTGAAGAAGACACCAGAATTCCAGTTTGGGGACTTTTATCCTGAATCCTAAGTAAGGATGAGTCAGCGCCTAACACGCGTTGTCGGGTAGTCTATTCCCATGACAAAGACAAAGTCTACGTATTCAATATCGTAGTATCAAGTCTAAGGGAGTTCATTCCTTTAGCACAATGTCACATGTGGAACGGACTTAAAACAATCCGCATGTAAGCCCGATTCAAACGGTAATCGGTAAGAGCACGTCAAATCCGTTAAGGGATGAGGATTTGCCAAAAAAATCCTAAGTCAACGTCTGATACACGTCGCTGTTTAGTCTTTTCACAGGAGAAAGACGAAGTCTACGTATTCAATATCGTAGCACTAAAAGGGTTAACTCTTTTAGCTTAACGTCACATGCGGAACAGACTTAAACAATCCGCATGCTAGCCCGACTCAAACGGTAGTCGGTAAAGGCTCATCAAACCCGTTGATGGCTGAGGATTTGCTAAAAATTCTATAAATGTGAGTCATTAACGCATCAGCTCCGTTAGTTGGTCTCGTGACTCGATTATCCAATAACATTAAGATAAGATCCACACATGTAGATGAATCAGCTTTAACAGTTGGTCCTGCAGCCCCAACACTTAGGACCACCATGCTCTAATACCTTAAGAGCTTAAACTGTGTATACTCCAGTAAACGTACGAGTATAAACTGTGTCAACGTCAGGCGATCCGTAACCCTAGGTCAACACTGATCAACACATTATGACAAAGGTCAAACACCGGTCAACGCATAACCCTAGGTCAACACCGGTCAATGCGAAACCCTAGGTCAACGCCAGTCAACGCGTTGCAACCAAAAGTCAACGTGCGACCTTCAAAACCCTAGGGTCAACGCCGGTCAACGCGTAACCCTAGGTCAATGACAGTCAACGCGTTACAACAAAAAGTCAACGTATGGTGATTTAAACCCTAAGGTCAACGCCGATCAACGCGTTGCGATGAAAAAGTCAACGTATGCGATTTAAACCCTAAGGTCAACACCGGTCAACACGTGACCCTAGGTCAACGCCAGTCAACGTGTTGCAACAAAAAGTTAACGTATGGCGACTTAAACCCTAAGGTCAATGCCGGTCAACGCGTGACCCTAGGTCAACGCCAGTCAATGCGTTGCGATGAAAAAGTCAATGTATGGCGATTTAAACCCTAAGGTCAACGCCGGGCAACGCGTAACCCTAGGTCAACGTCAGTCAACGCGTTGCAACCAAAAGTCAACGTGCGACGTTCAAAACCCTAAAGTCAACGTCGGTCAACGTGTAACCCTAGGTCAACGTCAGTCAACGCGTTACGACCAAAAGTCAATGTCAGGCGATTCAAAACCCTAGGTCAATGCTGGTCAACGCGTAACCCTAGGTCAACGCCAATTAATGCGTTGCAATGAAAGAGCCGATGCGACGGAAATAGTCAGTTCTAAGTCAATTCAATGACACGAGCCAAACCCAACTCACCGGTTGTAGACTCGAGACTCCGACGACGGCCAGGCGATAAACGCAGCGCCGGAAGGACTTCAGCTATTCGTCAAAGCATCGAATAGACTGAAAATCGAAGGAGCTAAGAGTCGAAGCTAGTTAAAGGTCCTTTACACTGATCAAGGCTGGGCCAATCACATCCAAAGTATTCCAGCCTCTCCTATAAAAGAAACGAGTCTGGAACGCTTTGGAGGGGGTATCTGTAGGCATCGAAAATTGCATATAGGTCTCCGTGAGCAGCTCAAAGCTAAGAGAAGACGATGAACATCACTATCTAATTCACAGAAGCTTGATTGACGTCGACGAACGCCTAAAGTGGATCGACGAACTACGTGGAGTAACGGAGTTTCAGAATAATGAGGATATGAACTGATCGAGAGGCCCGCATCACTTACAAAAGGGGAAGTGCCGTATGTGTCCCGGTTTAATCCATAATGACCTAATCATCAGAGCTTATAGAACTCCTCGTCGGCTTTCCAACGCACTTTGAATCACTCAAATCCGAGTTCGGACGAAGAAATTACGGCGGAAACGGACAAGTGCACGGAAAAGAGCGTCTCAGCCTGAGTTAAGACACCCCGAGGTGTCTCGGCACAAGCGAGACACCCCACTGTGGTCGCCAGCTTGTTTGCGGAGAAAATTGATTGTTTCATTGCGGTGTTCATTACAAACTTCAGACGTTTACAACGAAAACAAAAATTAGTCTTTTTATAAGACCTTTACACAATGAAAACAAAAAAAATATAATTCTCTTCAAACAACGCAGAGATCGTTTATCGGTCTTCTGCTTGCGTGGGATCTTGGCCTGTGACGGGGACGTTGATATCCATGGACCACCGTCGATCAGATCTGATTGCTAAAAAATTAGGCAGAGCTTCGTCGATTCGCGAATGAATCAAGAAGCTGTAGCGCTTATCTCGACAACGGAGAGATAATTGCTCTTCTTAAGATTATCGCAACGGGATAATCTTAAGGAACGGACCCGGGGAACTACAGATCTGACGAACTCCTCTTCTTTATGTCAACAAACTCGATCAGATCTCTACTCCTCTTCTCTGAAATTCGTGCACTTTTGATCTTCAATCCGACAGGGCTTCGCCAACGCTCCAACTCCAGATCCAGAAAAATGAGGGCCTGAGGCTGTATTTATAGGCTCGGGGGAAGTTTGGGTGGTTGAAACTGCTCAAAAGCCCATTTTTAGTCCTGGAGACACCCCTGGGTATCTCGGCGAGGCCGAGACACCTTGGGGTGTCTCGCTTGTGCCGAGACACCTCGGGGTGTCTCAACTCAGGCTGAGACGCTCTTTTCCGTGCACTTGTCCGTTTCCGCCATAATTTCTTCGTCCGAACTCGGATTTGAGTGATTCAAAGTGCGTTGGAAAGTCGACGAGAAGTTCTATAAGCTTTGATGATTAGGTCATTGTGGATTAAACCGGGACACATACGGCGCTTCCCCTTTTGTAAGTGATGCGGGGCTCTCGATCAGTTCATATCCTCATTATTCTGAAACTCCGTTACTCCACGTAGTTCGTCGATCCACTTTAGGCATTCGTCGACGTCAATCAAGCTTTTGTGAATTGGATAGTGACTTTCATCGTCTTCTCTTAGCTTTGAGCTGCTCACGGAGGCCTACAGGCAATTTTCGATGCCTACAAGGGCCTCTCCTTTGGAATAGATGGCTCGGATAATATCTCCTCTGAAGGAGTAGGCTTAGCTGCAGTTAAACTAGTTAATCAAGTTGAAAATTTTACACCCGTACCAAAACAATGGGTATCGGGTCACAAAATGCCTATTGCGGCGACGAACTTGATCAACGCATATAGCGACACTACAAAAGCCTTGAGACAGGCCAAGAAAAATGTTACTCGACAAAGGAGGAGATCCCTACGATGAGCACATCTCCAAGAAAGCTGATCCCTCAACCAACGCGAACTCCGTGTTTGTGAGCCTCAGCACGAGCCTCACGTTTCAACCTTATAACACGAGTCTCATGTTGATGAGCCCAAATATGGGTCCTGCATGATCCAATCAAAACGCGACCCTCAAGGGAGTATTTCACAATCAAAACACGACCCTCGGGGGAGCGTTTCACAAATAGAACGCAGACCTCAGGCCTGTGTTGCTCCATCAAAACGCGACCCTTAAGGGAACGTTTAGCTAGCAAAATGCGAACCTCAGTCATACGTTACTCAAACAAAAAGCGATCTTCGCATTCCCATTCTCAAACACAGCTGAGCTCGAGTTTCAAATGTTAAACGCGTCCCTCACG
>NC_033797.1:143725490-143757198 GCF_001876935.1 Asparagus officinalis | reverse complement strand
CCACCCGTCGTCGTCGCCGTCGCTATATAAATTATAATTATAAATGGTGTTTTCAAAACACTTTTGAAAAAAACACCATGGCGTGGTGTTTTTCTACTAAAACATAACAAAAAAATCACATTGATTACCAAACACACTCATAACTACTTCCACACAAACAAACATATAAAATATTAAAAGAAATTCACTTTCTCACTTTCATCTTTCACTTGTATGTAAACAAACACCCCCTAAGGTGATGTTTGGCCATTAGAAAGTGAATTGAAATTATGTTAGTTACTTTCTTTTGTAATTAACTTTTACATCCATATCAACATGCAAGTAGAATACTTTCCTTGAAAAATACATTGATTGCTGAAAGTGCAATGTGAGATGACGTGGAAAAATTAGATTAATTAGTATATATAGCTAAAATCATGCAATTAAAATTTATTATCCTTTTTGTGACTTTTATTTGACTTCACTACTTTTTTACAGAAAGTCAAAATTGCATTAAATCTTATATGACAACTTTCTTACATTTCATTTTAATAACCACATGCGTGCAACCAAAACACAAAATATTAAAAGAAAAGCACTTTCTTACTTTTATCTTTCACTCGTATGTAAACAAACACCCCCTGAACCATATTCATTGAAAAGAGGTAGCAAGTTGCTAACATCTGATAGTACTTGTAGATATGATTGTAATTGTATTTTCATTGTCAAATTTTAAAACTTCGAAAATTTGTATACGAATAGAAAAGTCAAGCAAAGAAGTTATTAATTGAGCCAGGAGAATTTTGTCTTGATAGTGAACCAGGACAAGTTATTAATTGAGCCAGGAGAATTTTCTCTTGCTAGTGAACCACTAGTAAGGAGAGCACGTGCTTGCTCCACGAAATTTTTGTACATCACAATTTTATTCTCAATTCTCATAATTAATTAATTACTTGGTTTGTAGGACTAATTTCAAAATAATTCAATAATTAGGGAACCTAGTAACAATTTTGATGATTTGAGGTAACTTCGAAGTTGCTTACAGAATGGGGAGCCGGACCTAACAATGATTTCAATAATTTAAAGGACTAACTACAAATATTAAAGATTTGGGTGATAACTATAAAAAAAAATTGTTATTTGGTGCCTTATATCATTTTGGTACCTCAAGTTTGCCACCTTTTCACTTTGATGTCTCAAAGTATTTTTCTAATACTTTGGCACCCCAAAGTTCTTTTCATGTTTCACTTGGATACCCTATAGTATTTCTTTAACATTTTAATACCCGGGAATATTTCTTTAACAATTTTGTAGCTCAAAGTTCTAATTACGTTTCTCTTTTATACGATTGAATCTAGATTTTGTTAGACTTTTTGTTAAATTTATATCATTTCTTTAGTATGTGATTGACATGTGATATATTAGACCATTCTACCAATTGCCAAGCATGTTGCATGTCATGAATTTTTTTACCCTCATCTATGGACGGTATGAGTTCTAATGGATGTTATTGCACTCATAATATCTTAGGAATATATGACTTTCTATATTTCTTATATTTACAGTTATAGAATGGTGCCTATTGAATTTCTATTACGACCTTAAATTATTAGAAGTCATTTCAAATAGATCTCTCTAGTTGCTACTTTATTTTGATTAGAAAGATTCAATTCAAGATAACTTAAGAATCAGCAGATCTAATAGTAATTTCAATATGATTTGAGGGAGTAATTTTAAAATATCTTAAGAATTTAGGGTCCTAAGAGCAATTTAACTAGTTTGAAGGGCTAATTTCAAACATGAAAGATTATGAGACTAATATAGAAAAGAAGCCCTTTTGGTTATTTGGTGGCATATTTTCACCTAGGTACCTCGAAGTGTACCCACCTTCTAACGTTGATGCCTCAAAGTACTTTTTTAACACGTGAAACCCAAAGTTCCAATCTTGTTACCCTTTGATACCCATAATTATTTCTTTAACACATTGATATCCTAAGTTTAAATCGTATTTCCACTTTGATACCTCGTCCATATTTCTTTAGAAAAATTTTGTTAACTTTTTATCACATTCTTAGCATGTGATTAGCATATAATACATTTAAATTTATTTTACCCAGTGGCTAAGCATGTTATACAAACTTAACAAAACATTGAATGGGATATAAACATGGGTATCAAAATGAAATTTGATAGAAACGTTGGTACTCTGTGATTGAATTTCAGTTAAGAGAAAATAGATGAAGCGGAATATAGATAAGTACTTATATTTTTTTGTAAAATTGCAAAGAAAGGAGAAACATAATCGTACATATATTTTTTTCTTTTTTCCTATTTTCTTTTTTAATAGAAAAATCATGCATGTGTCTTCGTGGGGCCCACTATATATTGTGCATTATGGTTTGCAAGCAGGCTCATGGCACCTACGGCTTTTTAATACTAGGTGGGATACATGTGCAGGAGCAAAATACATGGTCAAATATCTTGATTGATTCTTTTAGATTTTCTTTTTTACTATAACTAGTGTCCACCCCGTGCAAAGCATGACCCCCTAGTTTTTTAAGTATTGCATTTTAAACTCACATCCCTCTAAGTTTTAATACATTTAATTTATTTATTATATGCTTAAAATTAAAAATTATATCTACTCCTCTATACTTAAAGGATGATCAAGTTTTAATACATTTGATTTAGAAATTATATCTACTCCTTTATACTTGGAGGAGTATCTAAGTTTTAATACATTTGATTTGATTTACTGTTTGCGTTACAGTAATTTGCTGCAGGAAACTAGGGGTCGATTTACTGTTCACATCACATTAGTTACAGTAGCATTACTGTAGCATAGATAGTGATTCTTTGGATCCTCCCATAAGTATAATAGAGTATGAAAGTATCCTAGGGGGCGTTGAATAGGGTAATTGCTAATCTAATCCAATATTGATGCCAAAGTAAAACTATTAACTAATATCCTAGCAATATATAATAAGATATGAATACAAGGATATAGAATTAAACTAAGGGCGATATAAACATGAGACAAAAGGCGATATGAAAATAGAGAATAAATGCGCCAATGTCAAATACAAACACAATAATATGTTCACGGAGTTCAATCACCCTCGACCCATGTCTCCGCTCCTCACCCTCGAGGAGATTCTCCACTATCTCTACACAAGATACTACACAATCGGTTTTCAACGCTCACCGATAACGTTTACAATCTCACACAATTGTCAATACACAATACACTCCCCTAAGTGTTGGCCTAGCACGTGTCACCTTCCTCAAGTGCTTGGATTTACAACCTCTCACTAAGCTTTACTACCAACGTCACTCCTCTCGGAATTGACCCCGTCTCTCACCAACCACTCCTCTAAGTGTCCTTGTGTAATACAACGTGTTCTCTCAACAATAAGTTCAAATACAAAGAATTTGTTCTCTAACAAGAATGAGAACGAAATTAAGCTCACACTCAATAAATCACTCATCATAACCCAAATTATACTTAATGTAAAATACTAAAAGCTCAATAGGTTGTGTGAGCAATCAATGACTTAAATGAAATATAAACTCAATTTAAAATCTAGCTTATAGTAATGATAATCAAAATATAAATTACTAGAGATTGAGTTTAATAAAACTTCTCTAAAAACAAGAGAGATAGAGATATGTAAATTGAAGCTCAAAAACCAAAATGATCTCCTCCTCTTGTGAAGCTCTCTTCATATACGCAACACACTTAATTTTCTTTAAAAAATCTTAAACAAACTTGCAAACTTGTTTAAAAACTCTTCTTCATCAATTCTAAGTATTGAGTATAGATAGGTATATATAGGTTCTTAAAACAAAGCACAAAACCAGAGAAAACCCCCCAAAACAACAAAATCCTTGAAAATCTGGAACTAGACGTTACAGTGTCATCGGCCGACTGATGTACTGTTCAGTCGACTGATGAGCTGACCGTTGGTTTATCCTGGGAAACTATCAGTTGACTGAAAACACTGTTCAGTCGACTGATTGAGGTCAGTCAACTGAGTAGAAACTTTTCTGCAATTGCACAGCAGTTTTTCAGTCGATTGATGCATAGTGTTGGTCGACTGAAAACACTGTTCAGTCGACTGATGAAGGTCGGCCGACTGAGCAGAAACTTTTTGACAAGTGTAGATCACTTCATCAGTCGACTGATGAACACTATCAGTCGATTGAAAAACATGCACAACCCAATTTTGAATAGTAATTCTGATTTTCAAAGAGCTTTTAAAATTAGCAAATAAATTCTAAAAATTATAAAACTTGGAGAAATATTTATATATATACATGAATATAAACATGTTAGAAAAGAAGTTTTTGAAATATCATTCCCCGTTTGTGAAAACTCATCATTTTGCAAAATCTCAAAAATACGGGTTCGTTTAAACACTTGATTTTGACAAAATGGTTCAAACTGAGTTTTTTGGAATCTTTTAGAATGATTTAAAAGACTTTATAAAAGACATTAAACTTTGTTATTAAGTCAATAAACCACAATCTCAATTTTCTCAAAAATACTCATATTATGAGAAATTTGTGTGTATAAAAATGAGCTCTAAGCATAACACGCAAAGTATAATTCCTAAAAACTATTTTACCCAAGTTGAAGTGCATGAAGCTTGGTCTTTAATCTTGGACTAGAATTACGTTGGCTTCATTTTTTTCAATCTGGATACATGATAGACAAATCACAAATACTAGAAAATATAGTTATAAGTTGTTTGTTAACCATCAAAACTAGATTAGAGAGTAGGCTCATAACCATGAGTCCTAACAATTTTTCCCTTTGTGATGATGACAAACAATTTTCCCAATAAATACAAAATACACAAAATACATCAATGAAATACTCACTAATCACTTGTTTCTCCCCCTTTGTCAACATCAAAATAGGGAAAACAAATATCGATATAGAGAGCCAAAGCTCCCCCTACCTATAAGCATGGAGTATAAAACATAATAGAGATTACTCCCCCTATTAAAAAGCCATATAGAATATATGCAATGATGACTAAGACAACACATTAAAAGAAGCTAAACAAGCTCAAACACTTGTTACACCCCCTTTATACACATGTTCAGTTACCAAAGGAGATATGAATGATAGTTTCATGATCAAAACACAAACACTAACCTAACAAGGAATACATTATAAATTACAATGAGGATGATTCACAAGCTCAAACACATAAATATCATCATAACAGTGTTTACAATGATCTCATAATCACAAACTCATTGTTTCATACCAAAAATAAACTAAAATACATAGTTCACACCAAAAAAAACTATGGACCAAAATAAACTAAAAACATATAGTTCAAAAACCAAAATACAAAAAGTCCAAATAAGAATTCTATCTTCAAGAGTCAGGAGCCCTAGAACCCGGACAAGGAGGGTGGTGCATATACATATGCATGAATTGTTGTTGCACCCTCAAAAGCTCATCTAGCCTACTCGATAGCTCGTCATACCAACATTCAGCTTCAGCACGTATCTCTTCTTGCCTTTGCTCAAAATCATTTAGGCGATCAAATACTCTTATCTCTAAACTATCCATACGGTTAACTATATATTCTGGAATACTCGAAGGGGTGGAAGATGATGCACGAGGAGGATGAGGACGAGGACGAGCCCTAGAACTGGATGGAAGAGATGAGGGTACATCTATGAGAGACTCTACAGGATCATCAGAGTGTTCCATCTGATGTAGAGTAACAGTAAGGGAATCAAAGAAATCATGAATATGAACAGGGGCCTCATAGGATAGATCCACTCCAAAATGTTGAAAAATCTTAGTGAGTAGGGCTCCAAAAGGAAGAAATCTCGTGTGGTTATTGCTATGTCATCAAAAATAACTTTGCTCCATTTTACGTGAATGTTTCCTAAAATGGCATAAACCACACTAGTCAACTCTTGAGAGAAATGATCATAACCCCCAGTCTTGGGAATTATGCTGTAAGAAATGATACGAGCAATGATTCTCCCAAGAGGAGAGACTGAGCTATTAGTAAGAGGAAAATGTTTTTCAGGAAGAAGGATTAGAGAATCAACATAATCATCAACGTAGTCTACATCCTTCAGGACAGTGTCCCCAAAAGGAAATACCAAGAATCTCAGCTAATTGATGGGTAGTGAAAATAATATGATGATTCTTGACAAGAGAGGTAATGAAAGGGGTATCTACATCAATTAGTTGTAAATTTGCATAAAATAGACGTACGAGATTTGGATAATATAGAAGATGATTATTGTGAGGGAGCAAATCATGTAGTCTAGCATCATTGAAATATGTATGTAACTGAAAATGTGCGAAATCTTCGAACTTAACAAATCTCCCGGGAAAGATTTTGAATTAATAATAAGTACGATATTTGCTAATTAAAGATGGATTACAAAGATATCATTCATAATTAGCAAATTCAAGCGCGGGAGCGGGATCGGGATCGGGTCTACTAGATCTAGCTCTTTTGGGATGAGATTAAGACATGATAAACAGATAAAAAGGTCTTAAACGATTTTAGATGAGAAACAATCTAAGATTAACAAACCCTAGGTAATAGATCTAGATGATAAATCTTGATAATAAATCCTAGATAAACACTTAGGCAAGCAATAAACCGAAGTAGAGAGTGAGGGTAGAATTATACTGAGCACATAAAATGTTTGACAAAAGAACAAGGCTCGCCAGCAACAGGACTCTCTCGACTGGGGCATATGTCGGTCAACTAGAAGACTCGGGGGCAGAGGCTAGGGCTTGGGTCGACTAAGAAGACGAGGAGAGGTTATATTTTAGGAAATTTTCACATATAAATAAGTGATCAACCGCCAGAATTGATACACACATGAAGTTAAAGGCTAGGATCTAAAGGGGTATGAGAAATGGGTCGGGTTGAGGATAGAAATCTATTTTAGACCCAAAAAACTGTGAGCTTATCAGTCGACTGATCGGTCGACTAAGCTCTACTATCGGTCGACTGATTCATGAATCAGTCGACTGATGACCTGAAGCTCAGTTTTTATAAAATGTCATGAATTATGGTTTAAAATTTTAAAAATTTATTTTTAATTTTTCAACAATGTATATTTTAATATATTTTCTTTTACATATTTAAAAATATGATTGAATTGAATTTAAAAGGAGTTTTAATCAATTTTCATTGTTGAAAAAACATGAAATCAAATCAAAAAGAAACAGACAAAAAATAAAAATACAAAATAAACACAATTAAATTTGTTTTGGCACCCAAATATTTTTGGTGTCAGAAAATTTAGGGACATGACCCCTATCATTAAAGCTCAATGCCATTGGGTTATGATCCCATTTGGGCGTATTTTGTGCACAGACACGATCATAACAATATTTATACAAATGACCCTTCTTATTGCAATATGTGTAATCAAATTGGTACATTTGTTTATGTTGAACTTGTGGTTGTGCACGGGAAATATTTACAAATAAATTTGGTCCTTTAAAGACATTTTGCAAATGTGAAACTCTCTTAAGATCAAAACAAATTTTGGTCAAATGACCAAAATGACCACAAAAATCACACTTGCACACATTTACATGCTTATGACGACCATTTGGTGCATGCGTATGTGTGTGAGATGATGAAACTTTGTGAGATGCACATGGAGTAGAATTGTTGATATTAGAATGTTTACGTACATCATAGCAAAATTTAGCTAAATGGCCTTTATGACCGCAAATAGAGAACTTATAAACTTTGCTATATATGTGTGTATAGTGAGTAGATAATTTTGAATTATTTTCACTTGACTTAGCACACATATTCACAAGCTTCTTATGATTGTTAATGCATGTTGATAAAGTTGAATCTAAAGAAGAAATTTGGTTTCTCACTTCATTCAACTTGTTATTTGGCATACTAGCATTAACAATAGAAGTAGAACAAATATGATTATTCTTAAAAGAATTTAATTCATTTCTAATAGTTTCTACTTCTATTATGGCATCATCCTTTTCATGAGTTAAGCTAGCTATTGATGAGGTCAAATTTTTATTTTCCAATCTTAATATATCATTATTTTCTTTAAGCATCATATTTCTTTTACAATGACATCAAATTTGGAAGCTAGTGTCTCATGATTAGATTTTAAGTTTATATGTTTGCTTTTCAAATCAATAAAATTTTGATGCAATTTATTGTAGGCATGCATTAACCTATTATATGCATAAGCAAGTTCATCAATAGATAAATTATTTTCAGAATTGGACTCGCATGACTCACTAGGGCTATCACCTAGTGGCCGTGTGCACGATGAAACTCCAATTGTACTTGAAGTAGAATCTGCCAAAATACGTCGGATCTCCTCCAAGTTTCCTTGATGTGCTTCTATATATTTCCATAATGTGCAAGCACTATCAAAATGAACAAGTTTATTAGAAATACTTGTATCAAAAGCATTAAGCAAAAATTCTAACAAAAGCTTGTTCATTATAAACATCTTATATTTTTATTACTCCATTTGGATTTCTCCAAAGTAGGTACAATATAAGCATAATCAATTATTTCCCATAATTAAAATGTTTAGATCTAACAAAAGTTTAAATCTAATACACCATTGAGCATAGGAAAAATTATTACATTTTAGAGTGATATTAATAGCATAACCTAAACTAGGTGCACCGTGCATGTCCATAATATAAATGCATGTCCATAATATAAATGCAAATAAGATGAAATATCACAAAACTAGATTATCAATAAATCAAAGTGAGGGTCTATGACTCTAGGCGATTAAACCATAAATCAAAGAGCACCAAGCTCTGATACCAAATGAAAGTATCCTAGAGGGGGAGGGGGGAATAGGGTAATGCTAATCTAATCCGCTATTAATACCAAATTAAATTATTAACTAATATCCTAGTAATATTAAAAGCTCAATAGGTTATGTGTGCAATCAATGAGTAAAATGAAATATAAGCTCATTTTAAAAATCTAGCTTATAGAAATGATAATCAAAATACAATTTGCTAGAGATTGAGTTTAATAAAACTTCTCTGAAAACAAGAGAAATAGAGATATGAAAATTGAAGATCAAAAACCAAAATGATCTCCTCCTCTTGTGAAGCTCTCTTCATATAAGAAACACACTTAATTTTCTTTAAAAATCTTAAACAAACTTGCAAACTTGTTTAAAAACTCTTCTTCATCAATTCTAAGTATTGAGTATAGAGAGGTATATATAGGTTCTTAAAACAAAGCACAAAACCAGAGAAAACCCCCCAAACTAATAAAATCACTAAAAATCTAGAACTAGACGTTATAGTGTCGTCGGTCGACTGATGTACTATTCAGTCGACTGATGAGCTGACCGTTGGCTTATCGTGGGAAACTATCGGTCGACTGATACAAACCATCGGTTGACTGAAAACACTATTTAGCCGACTGATTGAGGTCGGTCGACCGAGCAAAATTTTTTAAAGATGAGAGCAGGTTGAGAACATGCTCAAGAGGATAGATGCTGAAGAACCTCAGGAGTCTCATCCTAAAAAGGGAGGGAATAAAAGCAACTTCAACCCTCAAAAGCAATCAAAGGGGAAAGACACTTAGGTTGTGGATACTAACCCTTCTCCTAAATCTTCTGCAAAGCAAAAGGGCAATTCTTCTGATAATCGTCTTTAGAAGAAGTATGATTTTAAAGATGAGCACATAGTCCCGATCCTCAAGTGTTTGATAAAGATCAAACTCCCCGATTTGAGACGACCTAAAGAAATATCGAGGGCAGATGATCCTAACTACTGCATGTACCACAAGATGGTGCATCACTCAACTAAGACATGTTATATCCTGAAAGATAAGATTCAGGCTTTGTTGGATGCATGTGTTATGACCCTTCAGGCGGATCAGAAGAAGGTGTCGGTAAACATGGTCTCGTTATAGTTTGGAGACTTCGCGAAAGTTCAAGTTTAGGATGGTGTAAAATCAATTCCTCAAACAGAGACCAGTCATAAACCTTGATCCTCATCAGCAGAAGGAGAAGGGTATGGTTCCTTATACCACTCCCAAAGGTGAAGTCATGTGGGTTCATCCTGACCTACTAGTGGATGGGCAATCAACATTAGCAGGCTCAAAGAAATCCAAATCCAAGCAAAAATCCTACAATGTCGTGTCTGTCATTCCTGATGAGGAAGTTAAAACTATGTCTGTCAATAGTTCTGAAGATGAGAAGCCAGCATTCACCACACAACCTGTGCAAATATCAAGAACCCGTGGAGGAAAGGAGTATTTAAAGAAGTACCCTGAAACAACAGTTGAACCGTCAAGTAAAGGGAAGGAGGTGGCGGATAAAGTACAAGCATCTCTTAATGATCCCAAGGTGAAGGAACTTCGTTACAACAAGGCACTCATGAAGGATGTTCCAGAGAGCTTGAAGGGTCCTTTCCAATTAGATGTTGATGTGTTGGCTCAATTAGCCAATATCCTAGCAAAGATTACCTTATTTGAGCTCTTACGCTTATTGCGATCAACAACAGAAGCCCTCCGTGAAGCATTGCCGGATAACGAGACCTTCCTTGCTCACTTTCCACCAAACCCGATAGAGGAAACACTGGAGGCCTGCCCTCAATATCATCAAGTCTTTCAAGGACAGATGTCATGCATTACTTTTTCTCTGGAGGATATGCATAGGAGAAATCTGAAGCATGACAGACCCTTATACTTCACAGAGAATATCAATTCTATTAGGGTAGATCGAATTCAGGTTGATCCTGGTTCTGCTTTGAGCATCATACCTTTGAGACTCATTCGCTATCTTGGGGTCCCACTTCATCGATTGTCAACAATGGGAACCACCATTTATGGCTTCAATGCTTTCAACACTCGTCTTCTAGACAAAATCAAGCTCAAATGCCAAATGGGTGACTTAAGAACAGATGTCACTTGCTATGTCATTGATGCAGCGACGTCTTATAATTTATTTTTGGGTCGGTCTTGGATCCATAACAATTTGATTGTTCCATCCACTCTACATCAATACATGAAATATGTAGATGAGAGTGGCGAAGTTAGAACAGTGGTCGCTAAAAAGCAACCATTCAAGGGAATTGAGAATTATTTTACAGATTCCATCCACTATCTTAATGGTGAGCCAGTTGAGGTACCACTAGTTGAGGACCTCGATAGCGGCAATGAGGCCGGTACTGAGTTTGAGTGTGAACAGGGTCTTGTTTTTAATGACATTGAACCTGACATAATTGGTCTTAAGATTCTGGATGTAAATGACACTGCAGATGATGACAACGAAGTTATCTTTAATAACAATGATGATTTAGCTTACTTATCGTGTATTGAATGTAACTCTGATATGCCAGGTAGTAGTACTAATGTGATATCAGGTCCCCTTCCATGACTATATGTTGAATTCGCTTTGCATATGCTGAGCCAGTCATCTTTCGTGACAAGTCGACAGCGGAGCGAATCTTCACATGTAGTCTTTACAGTACCTGCCATGAACAATGGCCAAGAAGATATTATATTCGGACGGAAGGAAGACTTTTTACGAACTCTTTGGGAGGAATCTGAAGAAGAAGAAAAAGATCCTCAGTTCTCATATTTTAGGCCAACTACACATCGTATCATGGAGAAGATGGGATACAATTTCTCTCATGCGAAAGGCTTAAACTTTGGGAAAGGTCGACGTGCGCCGTTCACCCCTTTTGTACTAAAAGAGAAACCTGATAATTACTATGATAAGACTCGCAGGTGTTTGCGTCAAAAGTTGACTTTGTCATGGAATTCATTATATCTTCGGTCGATTATAATAAATTCAAAAAAAGAGATAGCCTTTTTATAAGACTCCTTTTACACAACAAAATAAAAATTACAACTCTTGAGAAACAAACGCAGGATCGTTGTTTGGATCGCTGCTTGCGTGGGATTTTTGCCTGTGCCGGGAGCGCTTTGACTCGTGGACCACCAAATCACAGATTCTAATTGAATCATGAGGGGTTTGATGATTCTTCCTTCGTTTATCGAAGTGAGAATTTGAAACGATATCTTATCAAAGTAAGATGAAGAGATTGAGAGAGTGAAAATGGTGCGTAAATAGGCGCAAAATGTAAGTGAGAGTGGATGTGACAATAAATGAATATGATCAATAATGCAAGAATGAATAAAATCGAGAAACAAATGAAAATCAAGAATGAAAAAATAAAATTCAAGAATAAAAGAAAATGTAAGAAATTAAAGATGAAGGATTCAATTATAGATATAGGTGATCTAAAATTGAACCCACTTCTTTAGAAAATGATGATTTCCTAGAGGGTTCTAGCCTAAAGGCGAATCAAACAAAATAAAAATAAAACAAAAATAAAAACTAATCAATAAAATTCAAAAATAAAAGAAAATGTAAGAAATTAAAGATGAAGGATTCAATTATAGATATGGGTGATCTAAAATTGAACCCACTTCTTTAGAAAATGATGATTTCCTAGAGGGTTCTAGCCTAAAGGCGAATCAAACAAAATAAAAATAAACAAAAAAAACTAAACCCAAGAGGGTTCTAGCCTCAAGGTGAATAGTGCAAAAAATTAAAATCTAACTACAAAATAATTTATAAAATCTAAACTATAAAATAAATTGCAAGAATTAAATATAAGAAAATAAATCTACTCTATAAGCATGAAATAAATCTAATCTATAAGCATAAAATAAATCTAAGGCAAGAGGGTTCTAGCCTCTTGGCTATTTAATAAGAAAATAAAATCTAACTACAAGCATAGAAATAAATCTAAACTAATAAGCAAATAAAAAGAATCAGTTCTTTGTAGAATAGCTAATGCTTCTCCGGCACTGCGTTTATCGCTGAACCGTTGTTGAGATTTTATATTGAGGCTGGTATTTCCATATTGATGCTTGTTTGTCTCTTGAGAGTTCGTCAGGTTATCCTTAAGAATATCAAAAGTAATATTCTCTAGAAACTTCCCATCGAATGTAGGAAAATAGTTTAGACTCGTGTACCCATTGGAGTATTTTGGTCTCTTTTTTGTTGGTAGAGATGAACCCGATGATGGAGAGGAAGAATTTTATATTCTATCTCCTGGTCTCTTATTTGTTGGTAGAGATGAACCCAAAATCGGAGAGGAAGAATTTTATATTCTATCTCCTAGTCTCTTGTTTGTTGGTAGAGATGAACCCAAAATCGGAGAGGAAGAATTTTATATCCTATCTCCTGGTCTCTTGTTTGTTGGTAGAGATAAACCCGAAATTGGAGAGGAAGAATTTTATATCCTATCTCCTGGTCTCTTATTTGTTAGTAGAGATAAACCCGAAATTAGAGAGGAAGAATTTTATATCCTATCTCTTGGTCTCTTGTTTGTTGGTAGAGGTCTCTTGTTTGTTGGTAGAGATAAACCCGAAATTGGAGAGGAAAAATTTTATATCCTATCTCCTGGTCTCTTGTTTGTTGGTAGAGATAAACCCGAAATCGGAGAGGGAGAATTTTATATTCTATCTCCTGGTGCAAAGAAAACTCGAAGTGGGATCTCCACTTAAAGAATCTGGATTGGTTTGAATAATCTTAAATGTCACAAGGTTTGATTATTCAACTAAAAGTGGACCTCTCGTTCATGGAAGGAATCGAGAGGGGATTTTGGTTGTGGTTTGACCAAGTGGGAGTTTTGAGGCGATCCTGACTGTTTAAAGGTTTGATCATTCGATTTGTGGACCTCTCGTTCATGGAAGGAATCGAGAGGGGATTTTGGCTTTGGTCCTAACTGTTTAAAGGTTTGACCATGAGAGAATTTTGTGAGGGAAGATTGATCCAATGAAGTGATCGAATCTCACCTCAGCAAAAGAGTATTCGTAAATCACCATGGGGATGTAGTGTTTATCACTTTGTTTGTAATGATCGGGTTATCCCTAAGAAAATTACATATAGCATTCTTCCGGGAACTTCCCGTTACATGAATTATCTACCCCCAGCTTTCTTTGCAAAACTGGGTGTAACGAGAAGTACGTTATCCTCAGTCGCATGTTCGGGTTATCCTTAAGAATATAAGATTCTTCAGGAACTCCCCGTTACATAAATTATCCACCCCCAGCTTCCTTTGCGAAACCGGGTTTAACATTGTACTTAGTTGGATGACCGAGAAGCAGTTTATACTCATATACTCTTTGGAGTGAGATGGAGAAGCAGTTTATACTCGTATACTCATCGGAGTCAAGGAAAACAGTTTATACTCGTGTATCCAATGGAGTATGAGTCGTCTTTACTCGGCTTGTTTCACCGTTATGACGCCGGAGTCAATTAGGGCTTGGATTTTGTTTTTGAGTCCAAAGCAAATCTCGGTGGGATGAAGAATCATTCTATGATATGCACAGTAGTTTGGATCTGTAATCATCTTAGCACCCTCCTGATCTTTAATAGGCGGTAGCTCGATTTTGTCATTGGCGAGGAGGTATTCCAATATGGCTGGAGCTTCATCATCTTGGAAAGAATATTCCTTTTGGAACCTCGGATCGAGAGTTGCGTTCACAGGAATTGTGGATGTCATTGGTTGACCTCTTTCAACTTTCTTTCTTTTAAGAAAGTGTTCAGCTTGTTCACCACGTAGTTTTAACTCTTTCCAAGTGGTGGATGGTACGACCCCCAGAGCTTCCAGGACATCGATGGAGAGGTTATTGTGGCATGTTTGCAGGATGAACTCCTCTGTAATAGGATCTCTGCAATTCATTGCTTTGCCACGGAAGCGCTTGACAAAATCGTCGACTGACTCTCCGTCTTTTTGCTTCTCATCTAAAAGGGTTCCGACTGACACTTCGGTATCATCATCGAAGAAGTTGCTGAGGAACAAACTTTCCATGTCATCCCAGCAATTGATGTTCCCTGGCTTGAGCCGTCGGTACCAATCGAAGGCGGGCCCACGAAGGGTGCCAACGAATGATCGGACCATTAAAGCCTCGTTTCCAGAGATCATGCCCAAATGAGACTTGAAATAAATCAAGTGCTGAATCGACGAACTCTTCCCCTCAAACGGTGTGAAGTTAATCAGATTGAACTTCGCCGGGTACGGTATTAAATCCCATTCCCTTGGATAGGGACATGGAATACCCGTCTTCTTAACTTCTTGAGCCGTCATCAAAGCATTGACTTTGTTTTCAAGCTCTTTCATTTTCCCGTCATTGTCTATGTCTTCATTCGAATGACGTTGAGGAGAATGAGTTAGACCACCCCCTGTGAGAGGTGCCATTGAACCACTCCCAATATCGTTATTGGGAGAATGTGTTAAACCACCCCCAGCGTTATTGCTATTGGGAGGTGCATTAGCAAAGATGACTTCATTCACTTCTGGATCACTGTCATCTGTAATATTTTGAGTGTGGAGGCTGGATTCAGCTCGTTGACTGGACTCCGGAGGTTGAGGTCGTTGAGCTAGCAATTCCCTCATTTGTTGGATAGCCAACTCCATCTCTGTCTTCATCTCAGCTCTAATTTCTTCACGTTGCTTCGATAGAGCTTCTTGAAGCATTTGAGCAAATTGATCAGAAGTGATTGTGAACACTTCTTTGGTTTGTCCCGTGCTAGACATTGTATCATCAGAAGCAATGGCTGAACAAGTGTCTGAGAATTCATCCTCCGAGCACATTCCTTCTTGCATTCTTTTGTAATTCGGGATTTGAGTCACTTGAATGCCGCTTAGACTTTCTTTTATCAGCCACGTTGATGGTGACTTCAGGGAATTCATCATCTTGGGCAGCTGATTTTCTTTTGCGGAAATATCTCGGCTTAGGCTTCGACAATACAGAGACTCTTCGTGGGATGGCTTCTCGTTTGAAACAGTCACATTCTGATAATGCTGCTTTAACGAGTCGCGCACAGGAACAATGAGAGTTTATTTCTTGAATAACTCTCTTTTGAAAATTATTCACAACCCCAACTTGATAATATGATTCATCGGTATGATTGTCAAAAAATCGTATCGTCTGTTGGCATGACCTCTCAGGTATGACGATATCATTTGGTGAATTCGTCTTCTTCTGGGGGTGTAAAACCTTGTTGGCATTCTCAGGACAATTTATTTTTGTCTTTGAGCGATCCAAGGTTATGTCGGGAGTCACACGTCTAAAACCACCCCCTTGCGGGTATGGAATCTTAACGGGCTCCGAATGCTGATTTTGCATAAGTCCAGACTTTGGAATCCAAACTTGGCGGAGTTTCGGTGGTTCTTTGGTCACCGTTTCCTTCCTCCTTTCTCGTCTTTGTTGTAAGAGAGCACGGGCATGAGCAGCATTTGCACGACGTTTTTGTATACGTTCTTTAAGGGTCGAGCGAGCCCTCTTGACAAAAGTCCATTCATCCGTCGTTATTTTAGCAGAGATATGAGTGATTGGTTGTTGAGACAACTGAACCACTCGATGTCTCCTCGACTCTAGGTCCGCGTGATAACGAACCCCGTCGGTTTGTTCCAAGGCCTTAGCCATTTGGCGAGCGCGGCGTTGGCGTTGTCTCTGACGAGCTCTTTTCGTCAATGCCGGCGGGCTTTGATTCGATGACTCTTTAACTAGATAAGAGCCATTGTGAGCAGAGGTGTTGCGAGTAAAATCCTCAGCAACAATCAGGCGAGAGTCTTCATTTTGTGCATTCTTTGGCATGTAAGTCTTCCTCAATTGTGAGATCTTCTTGTACTTGCGAGACAATGAAGATCTTGAAGAGGATGATGAGAGATATTCCTCAAACTTGGTTTGGTCGAATTCGTATTCGACCATGGATTCAACCGGGATCTTGATGATTGGCTGCGACACGACGGTCTCGGCAGCGAGACCGTTGGCTCCCACTGTGGTCGCCAGCTTGTTTGCGTCAAAAGTTGGTTTTGTTATGGAATTCATTATATCTTCGGTCGATTACAACAAATTCAAAAGAGATAGTCTTTTTATAAGACTTCTTTTACACAACAAAATGAAAATTACAACTCTTGAGAAACAAACGCAGGACCGTTGTTTGGATCGCTGCTTGCGTGGGATCTTTGCCTGTGCCGGGAGCGCTTTGACTCGTGGACCACCAAATCACAGATTCTGATTGAATCGTGAGGGGTTTGATGATTCTTCCTTCGTTTACCGAAGTGAGAATTTGAAACGATATATTATCAAAGTAAGATAGTCGTTCTTCTTGAAATCAAGTCAAAGCTTGAATCTCAAGGGATTGTCGGAAGCTCAAGAACTCTGCTCTCTCTCTGCTCTGGATTGCTCTGAAGTGCTCAAAATGATCCGCCCCTCTCAAAAATAGCCTTCGGGGGGGTATTTATAGCCCCTAGGAACAGTTGGCGGAAAACAAGCTCGCGAGACAGCATTTGCTGTCTCGGCTGTCGAGATTTGCTGTCTCGGCTGTCGAGACAGTGTTTGCTGTCTCGGCAGGCGAGACAGTGTTTGCTGTCTCGGCCCGCGAGACAGTAAACGCTGTCTCGAAAACAGTAACCGTCAGGCAGTTTTCATTTTAACTGCCTTCCCACGTTTCAAACTCCGTTATTTTGGCAGTTATCCACGTAATTTTTACCCACGATGTTTTCCACGTCCTTTGGCAGTTAATGGACACGTGTATGGCAGTTACAAAGGTGGTTTTGACCATTTCAACACTGTCTCGCTGGCGAGACAGTAAATACTGTCTCGCTGGCGAGACAGCAAACACTGTCTCGCTGCGAGACAGCAAACACTATCTCGCTGGCGAGACAGCAAAAACTGTCTCGCTGCGAGACAGTAAAGACTGTCTCGCTGCGAGACAGTAAACTCTGTCTTGCTGGCGAGACAGTATACACTGTCCCGCTGGCGAGACAGTTCATATCTGTCATTTTGAGTAATTTTTTCTATGTTCGGATATCTATTGGTATTTTTTGACGCCTACAGCAGGGGGCTGGGATATGAATCCCCACCATTGACATTATGCTTCGAGGCAACTAAGGAGTTGGAAGGAAACCTCACTAATTCTTCATCTGAATCAACCTGCTGGGATTCGGATGTCAGCACTGGCGCCATCTTCAAGGAACTCATGGTCAACATGACTTCAGCTCAGCTAATAGAGGCTCAAGAGGATGATCAATTACCTTTGTTTGAAGATTCATTGAGTAAGCAACTCGGCATATAGTGGAAAAATCATTTTGAACAATGTGAACCTCTACTGACGATAAAATGATTCAAGTGAACAAGGGAGATGAGTCTAACTCGAAACCCATATTCATAAGCGATAGCCTATCACCAGAAGAAAAGGAGGGCCTCGTCACTCTTGTTCGTGAATATATCAATGTCTTCGCTTGAAATTATGAGGACATGTCGGGTCTTAATCCTCAGGTGGCCATGCATCGCCTCAACATCAAACCAGACGCTAAGCCTGTTAAGCAGCAGCAACGGTGATTTCAGCCCTAGATCATGGAGGCAATTGAATTTGAAGTCAAAAAGCTCATTGAATCGGGATTTATCCGCGAGGAACAACATCCTTATTGGGTGGCCAATATCGTTCCTGTTCTGAAAAAGAACGGGAAGATTCGAGTATGCATTGATTTCCGAGATTTAAATTCGGCTTGTCCAAAGGACGATTTTTCTTTACCCATCACAGATGTCATTATTGAGATTTAAATTCCGAGATTTATCTATCGTGCATCCGGATCTGCACAGTACCTATCCCACAAATACCACAAGACTGATAATTTCCCATGACTACAACTCTCCCATCGACCTTCTCAAAAGATGCAAACCAATCTCGCCTAAGGGTCACATGATAAGTAGCACCGGAATCAAGCATCTAATCTGATGCATCCAAGTGGTTCACCTCCGGAGTAATCAATAGAGAAAAGCTCGAATCATCAGAATCATCGCTTTTCGTAATGTTTACCTCATTGGCCTTCGGGCCCTTTTTCTTACCATTCTCCTTCTCCTTGAGCTTCGGACAGTCTCTCTTCCAATATCCATGCTCCTTACAGAATGCACATTGGTTTTTTACTAATTGGTGACGGCTTCTTGACTTTGACCTCCCTCTATTACCACCTTTCGGATATGAGCTTTTACCTCTCGTCGACAAGGCCTCGCCAGAAGTACTAGCACGGGAAGTCTCATTGTCCTTCCTCCTCAAATCATAATTCGTCAATACATTAGTAACTTTACTATAGCTGATAGAAGATCTCCCGTTCAATAAAGTGAGCATAAAGGTGTCATACTCCTCATCCGCTAAGGAGCCCAATAAGATAACAACCTTGTACTCATCTGATATCTTCTCATCAATATTCGCCAAGTCCGACAACAACTTAGTGTAGTTGTTCACATGAACCGCAAACGAGGTGCCTCTGGACATTTGAAATCTGAATAACCTACGTAACAAATGCAACCGGTTCTCAACACTCTTCGTAAGGTACATACTATTAAGAATTTTTCACATCTTCATTGTAGACGTCACATTAATCACATCATACTTCATCTCCTGTTCTAAACAGGACCTGATCACCCTACAAGCGTTCCTATTCATCTTTTTCTAAGTTCTGAGCATTAAGCGCATCTTGTACATCACTCATTCACAAACTAAAGTTGATTTTACCGTCATACTTCACCATACTAATTTTGGTGTTCTGAAAACCAACTTGAACTGTACTCACCATCGACTTGCTGTTTTCACCTTCTTCTTCTATTGCAAACTAACTCCAAGTTGTAGAGAAAGAATCAAACTTTAATAGATATTAAGAATTGCCTAACTAAACCTTAGATCGGATTCCAAATAGATCTCCTGTCTACACGAGGAAAACGAAATCTTCAATGGCAACTCCTAATGATATCTCCACCGAAGCCTAGAACTCGAAGAACCAAGCTTCACACAAGAGTCTTCCTCCACCTAATTCTAAAATCCTAGATCTGAAATCTGGGCTTTGATACCACTTGTTGTGCGTAGCGAAAATTTTGGCAGCACTTCAGCAGCACAACAAGAGAGTCAGGTCATAATAGGAATTCTTGTTTCACCAATGAAACAAGTACCAAAAGCAAAATATCTTAACAAAGTGGGATATCAGCTCTTCCTTTCATCAGTTTTAGGACTGACCTGTCGAGGGTACCTAAATAAGCTATTACAAATCATGAAAATAAGACAAACTAATTTTATGTGGTTCGGCAAATTGCCTACGTCCACAGGGCAATGAGGGGGGGATCTACTATTAGAGGGAGAGAATACAACTAGGGTTTACAATCACACAACTTAAACCCTCAAACAAGCTCTCAGATCCCTCACACATATATCTCCCTCAAAAGGATGCTCAAACTCTAAAACAGCTACCACGTCTCTGTTGTTTTTCTCCTGTTGCACGCAGCCCAAAAATAACTCTACATGAACTTCTTGATTGCATGCCGCCGCAAGCTTTTCATCCTCTGCTCTTGCGCCCAAAAACCCTCGAAATAGGAACCTATTTATAGCCTAGGATCTCGTGATAAAGGCTTCCGTGTTCACACATGTGGCCCCCACGAGATTTGCACAGCCACAGCCTTTCACGTGGTTCCTTTTGCTCCGCTTCATTCATGTGATGGCCCCCACATTCACACGGTTTCTTTTGCTCCGCTTCTTTTCCTCTGCTTCATTCACGTGGTGGCCCCCACATTCACATATAAATGATATAGTTAATATATGTGAGGGTATAATGGAAAATGGACCTGTTTTCATTATATTTAACCCTCATTAATAACACCATCTAACAATAGAAATGAATTGACAATAAAAGTGAAGATATAATGGACTAATAAGTAAATAATGAGATTTGAGGGCCTATTTGATAATTAAAGTTGATATAAGGAACTAATATGCAATTAACCCTAAAATAAATTAAAAAAGGAAAAACAACTCACAGCCATCTACGAGTTGCTTTGACGTACTTCATAAGTGATGTTGTCTTCCTTAACGAAGTGGAATGTTTCTGAAAGTTTAAAACACATGCTAGTCCTTTAACTAGAAAAAGAAATCTCACACTAGTGGAAAACCAGGTATCCTTGACGGGAAATCCCATCAAGAATGTCTAATTCCCCGTCGGCGATATACATCCTTAACCGTTAGCCGTCAAGGATAAGCTATAAGCAAAAGTCCCGTCAGAAAAAAATTAACCTTGACAGGGAGCCGTCAGTAATGTATTTTACTGATGGCAATACGTTGACGGCAAAAGCAGTTAGCGATAATAAATCATCGCTTACGGCAATCCCGTCAATGATATTATAAACATCGCTGATGGGTAAACCGTCAGCGATTATCATCGCTGACGACAAATCGTCAGCGACGAACTAAATAACGCCGACGGCAAGCTGTTAGCGTTGCTTATCACTGATGGCATGCCGTCAGCGATAATTTACTATCGCTGATGGTGTTGTCGTCAGCAATAAACATCGCCGACGACTTGCCGTCGGTGATGTTATGTCCATCGCTGGCAGCATGCCGTCAGCATTGAACATCACTGACGGTTTACCCGTCAGCGATGTTTATCATTAGCTAAAAAAATATTGCTGATTACACAATCATTTCCCTGTACATACAAATCTGCAAACAACGACATTTCGATATATGTACAATATTCCAAATTTCACAAACATTTCGCATCCATTCAATTTTCACAAACATTCGAAATATGTACAATCTAAATTTCACAAACATCTCGCATCCATTTAATTTTTACAAACATTCAAAATATGTACAATCCAAATTTCACAAACATTTCGCGTCCATTCAATTTTCAAGATAAGTTCTAAATCCACAAAAATTTCCACAACAAACTATACAAGCATATATCTCCAATATAAAGATGTCCAATATACAAACACGAGTTTAGGATATAACTCACTAAGATAGGTCATCCGCCCTATCCATGTCATCGTCCGCGTTGCCACTGGCGGCTCCATCCCTACGACTCGCGCTCCCAATAGCATCATCTCTACTCTAACAACAAAATAATTTAAATTTAGAATCACATAATATTGTGTGTAATTATGTTTTACATATATAATATGTATACTTGTCTGCTACTCTCTCCACTACCAGTAAATGTCTTTTGAAAGGCCAAAAAGTTCATAATCTGGCTTTGTACCCGAGTAGGAACCCGCCTTCTATAAGATTTGATTATTTGCCGAGAAACCATCGCAAAAGTAGCAGTAGGGTGGATCACTCACATAAGCTCCTCTTGAATATCCTCCCACATCTCCTCGGGAATCTGACCATCTAAAGTATTCATCACAGAGGAAACAAGCTGCATCACCTGCTGAGTGCAATCCTCCTGCGGCATGTAAGAGAGCCCCGAGGGCATAGTCGATGGCGTTGAAATCGGCGGAGGCTGGAATGGGGTAGACACCCTCTGAGTTCCAACTCCTATCCACCTGGTCCTCCCCTTTTTGGGAAGTCCATAAACTAAATGGCTCACATTATAATTTTGCTCTCTAGTCAGGGGCTCCTGGTTCTGTGTAACAACCTCAGCATATGTGTTTTCCAGAGCTTCCTAAAAGACAAAACAATGAATTTAAGAATTGGCATTTCAATAATAAAAGATATATTTACCTGAACAAGTAAAATAAAAGATGAAGTTTCACAGTGGGATAATATTGACAAATAACAGAGGGTATCAGTAGCTTTTGTCCATGAAGTTGTTATACTCTGTAACTGTATTGCGTACCTCCTCCTCCTCCTTTTTATTTTTTTATTCAAATAAGCAAGATGGAACCACTAGATATTAAGTAATATTAGAAGTTCAGTAAAAAAAATTGGATTATATTGCTGACGGTTATAACAAATTTGTGACGGCAACATCACTGACGGGAAATCCCATCAGCGATATAAACATCGCTGACGAGAAATTCCCGTCAGCGATGTTGTCGTTAGCCAAACATGGTTTTCCACTAATGTCATTTCACTTATTTTCCGTCAGCGATGTTGTCGTCAGCCAAACATGGTTTTCCACTAATGTCATTTCACTTTGTTGAATTATATATCCACTCAATAAGAAATTATTTTGCATAACTTTTTTCCAGATGAGAATAGTATCTCCACCTGGTGCAAAAGTGAAAGAAGTAAGAGAGATGGTAAGTCCTTTACTCTTCAGAACAAAAATAATAATATTACAGAGAGCATCTACAAGGATAATCAACTATATATCATGACCTCTATCTTTTTTCCAAATGACTATCTCTCTCTATATATTTTCAACAAGGCATAGTAGAATATGACAAAAAATGAGGTAAGTATCGATCTGCTAATGAATTTTTTCCCCTTTTCTTGGTTGAATTTCTGTGCATTTTTGTTGGTGGAGTAATGATGTACGTATATAGGATTAATGGGTGTATATGAGATTAGATTTCAAATAGAACCTTTATATTTGTTATGAAATAATGAATTGGTTGAGATGATAGCTTAGTTTAAATAAAGATTTTTTTTTAAATTTAAATTCATCTTTTAATGAACGGGGTATCAAGCCCCTGTTTTTTGATCAAAAAAAAAAATTTAAATTCATCATCATTATTCCAATATGATTAGAAAGTTTTATACACCATCATCATCACCATTAAATTCTAAAAAGGATAGGATAGTATTGATTATGAAAATATTTACCTAAGTTCATTCTTTTTAAAGGGTGTATGATATGATTACCATAAAATATATAGAACCTTTTTGGATGTCTCAATGGCTAAAATCTTGTTGGTTTCATTTCTTGCTTTCCCCAGAAGTAGTTAACTTTATTGTCTTAAAATATGATATTTGTAAATAATAAATCAATTATCCAGCAAACTTGTATTATTCTACATGAAAAGTAGCAAACAGAGTCGCTAAATTCAAACTTAAAACCACATATATCAGAATGAAAATTTTATTTAAAACAACTTAATAGATTTGAAAGTCCTATTTAAACATATATTTGAAAGTCCTATTTAAACATATTAATAAACCATGAGACTGAGGATTTTATTTTGAAACAATTTAATAGATTGAAAGTCCTATTTAAACAAATTAATATATTTTAGATCTTATTTTAAACTTAAGAGATTTGAATGTCTAATCTAAATATACGAAAATTTAGAGGTCTAATATGAAAATAACAAAGACATGACATCTAATATGTTAAAATTTATTATATTCAAATGATAATCACTAAAGATTTACAACTGTTATAGTCTATAAATAACTAAATGTTAATCTTCATTTGGAGATCGACGCGTGTCCCACTCCACTCCAAATGAGATGTATTTAGTGACGAATAACTCGAGCTACTCCTGCGGTCAACCTAATAGACCGACAATTTGTATAGCCAACTAAAAAGATGGTGTTTGTCGGCCTACCCACCAGATCGACGCTATAGGTACCTGCACTCAGTCT
Organism: Asparagus officinalis; assembly: GCF_001876935.1. NCBI lineage: Eukaryota > Viridiplantae > Streptophyta > Magnoliopsida > Asparagales > Asparagaceae > Asparagus > Asparagus officinalis. The sequence continues at coordinate 143,732,859 of NC_033797.1, read as the reverse complement.
GCCATCTTAGCCAACAACTTGCATAGCCAACTAGAGAGGCGATGTGTCCTCGAACCCCCTGCCGACAACTAACTATTCTCGTCTTAAATGCACTGTCAGAGTCATCATTTCTCTAGCCTCCATGGTCTTTATAACTCATCGGGCATATTCAGCACTAAGCATCTACTGTCATCCTCACATTAAATATTTGGATGACTCACTTCCTTTAGCGGCCGACACCTGTACGGTATCTACCGATTCAGTTGCCTGTCTGGACTGGCCAAAGTTACCTATCTGCTCTTTTGATCTGCTATAAAAGAAAGCTGTGCAGCCTAAGATAATTTCTTCTACTTCCATGCAACTCTGAAATTTTTATCACTACTTATTTCTTAGTTTTCCCACTCAAGTTCAAATGTTGACTTGATTGTCAGAGGGACCAGAGACCCCAACCCTGGCCTCTCACAAGCTATTCATGTGCAGAAGACAACGTCGGGCTCCCAGATTAGCCATATGAAGGAATTTGAGAACCATAACACCACTATAATCCACAGATAAACCCCTTGTTCGATATCTGACATCAACAATAACATTGCATCATATTTGGTGTGAAGGAAATCGTTGTACGGATATGTTGGCTAGAGAATCGTTTAATCTATAGCTAAGTTAGGTTTTAGATGGCTATGTTTAACTCCAGATTTCCTTTAAGTCACTATCACTAGTACAAATAAGGGTAGCCCCAACAGGTGGTAGGAATCGTTGGGACTAGTTTTATCAACACCAACGGTTTCCCCCGTTGGGGTGATGTAGTTTTCCCCACAAAAAATCGGAGGGAGCCCGCCCCACCCCCCAAATTTTATTTTCCCCTTAAAATGTTCGATCTCTCTCCCTCTCTGCTTTCCTCCCTCCCTCCCTCTGTCTCGTCAAAACCAGTGCCGCCTTCCTTCTCTCGTCGCTATCCGTCGCTATCGGAGCTTTATCGCCGCCGCCTCCTCTAGTCATCGTCGTTGGAGGAGCTCTCTCGCCGCCGCCTCCTCTCCCCAAAAAACCCTAATTTTTTCATCTTCCGCTCGATTGGACATTGTTGTTACCGCCGCTGGAAGCTCTATCGTTCCCTCCTCCTCTTCGGTGAAAACCCTAATCTGATCCCCCTACCCTCCTTTTCGTTCAAAATCCTAATCACCACTTTGGCCTTCTCCTCCTCCTGCAGTTGTTTTCCAGACGGCTTTGCTCGCCACTCCTCCGTCGCTATTGCCGTTTGTCCTCCTCTACATTGGAAGGTATGTGAGTCTATTTCCCTTATTTTTTTCCCCTTATTTGATGTAAGAGCTTTATAGCTATTTGACTTTATTTTGTTGTTTAGGATCATCGAGTGGTGGGAAAATAAAGATCGGCATAAATGGTATGCTATTTGACTTTATTTTGTTGTTTAGGATCATCGAGTGGTGGGAAAATAAAGATCGGCATAAATGGTATGTTCACTCTTTATTGTTATCCATTTGAATAAAGATCGGCATAAATGGTATGTTCACTCTTTATTGTTATCCATTTGGACTTTGGCAGCAATCAATATTGTCTATACCTTAAGACTGAAATTGTAGGTCACTTGAAAGTCGTATTTGTAAGCTAATCATGTAACAAGAGTTGATTTGTGTAGGTTTTTATAGCATTGGAAGGTTGGTCTTGCGCATAGCCACGTATGGGTCTCAACAAGCAGACCAAGACCACCGCCGTCGCCACTGTAGGCACCACCCATATTTATCAAACTCTCATTGCCAAGTTCAACCAGACCCCTGCCTTTGTGTAAGTTCCTTGTGCAAATTTTTTAAGAAAGAGGAACTCTTGATTCAGTATATTATCAAAGGTTACCATTAGTTTAAGTTGACTGATGACTAATTGATAATATCACGCATCAATGTTGTTAAGACAGCCACTTGCAGTTCGTTTATGTAGTAAGGGATCAGACTAATATTTGTCATTTTTAACTTACTTATAAGTAATATGCAAAGCATATTAAATAGAACTCTTTTTAAGTTTATACAAGTGATTTTTTTCCTCTTGTTACGCAAGTGATTAGATAATTCCATGTCATAAAGACCTCAACTTTCTCATAGTTTTTTTCCAAAAATGTTGCAGGTACTTTGTGATAGTCAATGCAATTGCTAGCACCCAAAAATGTGGAGAGACGTCTCCTACTAAGAGCTTACTAATCTGTAACCTGCTTTTCACTAATGGCTAACAATTTATTGGCTAATCATAGTAAGAGAAATATTACATTCTGCTAAGTTAGGTTTATTGGAAAGCAAATTGCACATCCTGATTGTTGTGACAAGAAACTGGTTAATTTGGCTTTTCACCCCTTATATATAAAGTTTTAGTCAAATAGAATTGGTCCACTTGATGCATTGTGGTGGTAACTATATATAGCTATAACTTGTTGCATAAATTGCAATTGTCATTTTTGAGAAAATATATGCGACTATCTGACTTGGATTGTATGGTTTACTAGCTTATTAATTTCCATTAGTAGTAGTTACTGATGAACCAATGGAATAGTATGCCAAGGTTATAAGTCTCATGGGTGATGACTGTAGTGGCTTGAAATAAACTTTGATGTAAAATGCAACCTCTATGGGCATGCTATTAGTATATTGAAGCTTATGATATCAAGATATAGAAGCTTATTAAAGTAATATTAGTACTCCTTTTGTGACTTGAGGTGCGAGTCTAGTTCCACAAATACTCATGGAGAACAATTATGTATTGCATGAGATATCTTCTCTATCTCAAGGTTCAAATGGTGTCTTTCTTGCTGCTTCTTGCATGGATCACAAGTATTCCAATTCTAGCATGATTCCAATTCTTGCAAAATTCCAACACATTATTGAATTGTGCTTAACGTCTTGTTCTCTTCTATCAGGATTTACTATGCCTATGCCGCCTAGCACTTTCTTCCACCTGTACACAATATATGGATGTTCGTTCTTGTAATTGAATGATCGCTCTTATAACTTAATTTATTAGAAAGGAAAAAAGAATTCTAATGTAGCAGTGAAGGTAAGCAAATTGTTGAACCGTGTAAAAATCTTATTATTGGTGGGTTTTTTTTCACTCTCGCTTATAAGTGCTCTGATTCGCTATGGACTCCAATAGTATGCAGTTGTATATCTCATATTATACGCATGTACATTCCAACAAATTAGGGGTGCAAACATATCAGATATGATGCTTATCTATCTATATTTGCTAATCATGGACATGGATATAACACAAACATGTGTCAGCGGGAAAAACTCATATCTATATCCATAAAATTCGAATGTAGATACTGAACATAGAAGAAAAGATACATAGAGAGATCAATATATTGTGAGAAAAACTGAGAAATAAATAGATCATGTGATACGAGAGGCTACATCAATAAATGCAACATATCTAAAAAGCTAATATTTAATCTCTAAATCATCAAAATTGACTCAAATTTGGTCAAGTAATTTCAAGTATATGATCAATACATATATTGAGATACAAATATTCATTTACATATCTTCATCTCTATATCTGTATTTGTGTCAAATATTAATATATCCGCGGATATATTGCCTGTTTTGCATCCCGGCAATACATCGGTTATAAACCTCCCAACTAAATAGACTGTTTCACTATCTTATTGCCATAAACTTAGTATCATTGGTAGACGGATTTTCACCAATTGGTAGATAATGCATAAATTTATCCAAGAAAACCACAAGGCCGGATTTTCCCTAAAATTCAACACATCACCCTCTTGGCCGTTATTCCTCCTCCTAAATACCAAACAAAAATAATAAACACCTTTTGAATGTTTTGACCACATAGTGGCCAATGATGTCACAGGACACCACTGGATATCCTACTTTATATATACTTTTATGCATTTTTTACTTGTATTTGTTACTTGGAATACCACTGAAATTAGGATAGAATACAGTTAAAAGGGCTCAACTTGTAAAATTGTCAATATAGAGTACAATGCAACCATGATAAATTAAGTGATGATACCGCTAACTCAAAATTCTAGATCCGCCGCTGAATATTTAGTACTTTAGTGGCAAAGGAGCAACATTAGAGTTAGCATACAGCATACATGACTATCAACTGTTGAAGTTAAGAATATGCTATATATCCTGTAGTAGCCTAAGTAATTAGTGCCATAAATTTGGATTAATGGAGAATTTTTTTACATACATATTAGGGGAACTAATTAGGGGTTTCTTAGGAATTTCACCCCTAACTCTTGATTATCTGCCATGTTAGTGTTTTAATGGCTAAAAGCCATTTGAGGAGTTGCTCAGCACCTTGAAGAAGTTGGGAGAAAGGAAAAGGGGGAAACAAAGGTATAATTCCTCTCTCATTAGTCTTCTTTTATTTCAAAAAATTGATGGGAGTAATTGTTCTTTGAATTCTTAAGAAGAATAAAAAAAAGAAAGAGAGAGAAAGACTCACATGACAGCCGACACCAGGTGTAAAACCCCGAAAAATTTGAATATAGTGTGATAAATAATTATAAATATGTTATATGATGAAAATAATGTACTTTTTATGTTTGAGTATGATAGGAATTGATTTGAGATTAATTCAATGTATATTTGTGAATATATGAGTGTAAATACACAAAACATGCACAAAGGCAAATAGTGAGAATCTGAGAATTTTGACCAGTTGAGAGTTCACAAAGGCAAATAGTGAGAATCTGAGAATTTTGACCAGTTGAGAGTTTTTATGTTTTGCACACTGATTCAGTTAGAATATGGAAAAGTGTATAACACCAAAGTTGTAGATCTCTTCAAGAGCTTTCCAACGAATCTTAGATCCCCTCATTCTGAGATCAGATGAGAAAGTTATAGCATTTTCACCGAACCCCAGTCTAAGAATGACCCAGGAACCTGCGCAGTCGACCGCCGTGGTCGCTGCGGTCGACCGCGCAGCGAACCTGGTTCTGCCAGTTCTGTTTCGGGCGGGTTTCCTATTTATATATACTCGTTTTGAAGCTCTCAGAACCCTCTTTCAAACCCTAATAGCCTCAGCCCCCCTTCTCTCTCTCCTCTCAAACCCTAGCTCGGATTTTGGCGTTTTTAGGGCGTTTCGAAGGATTTCGGTGGGGTTTCGCGATTCAGATTGAAGGAGGATCGTTTTTGGGTGTTCATCAAACCCCCTCAGGCGAGTGACATCGCCCCCAGCCCTTCACCCACGTTTTTATGGGTTTTCTAATGATTTTTAATAAGTTTCTTGAGCCTAAATCATTATTTTGTGTAGATAGATGGATCTTTATGATATGAGATGTAAGAATCAAGTATTTTAGTTTTCAAATGCTCACCAACGATTTTGGTTAAAGAGATCTGATCTGAAAATGGTTTTAAAAGAGTAAATTTCAATTTTTAATGAATAAACAATATTTAAACCATGTTTATATATGTTTAGGGATCTTGATGATAGATTTTAAATGTTTAAATTCGTTGTATTCTATTCTATGACTTTGTATAAATGTTAGATTCACAATAGTACAGAAATCATCAAGTTGTGTGTGTTTCGAAGCTGACAGAAACTCAAATCTGGGTTTCTGTCTACTTCGCGGTCGACCGCGTCAGACGCGGCGGTCGACCGCTGGGCGCACAGAAGGGCAGAGTCTATCTGCCCTCTGCGCGGTCGACCGCGGTGGGAGCGGCGGTCGACCGCGGGTTGTTTCTGCCGAACGGTTTGTTTCTGCTCTGCGCGCGGTCGACCGGAGTGGCCTCTGCGGTCGACCGCCGCACAGTTTTGGGTACTGTTGGTTTTGTTGTATACTTTTCACACGTTCGAGAGTTCGCCTCGACTATCTGACACCAATTTACAATGTTAGTGATTTACCTATACCCGTGAGTTAATTTTTTTTTTTTGACTCAAGTTTAGACCCGCACATCGAGACACGTGCGAGTATAGGATATGTATATCTTTCCACATATACCTTTGACAATTGCACCTCTTTACTTATAGTCCATGTGTTGGGCATACATTTCTATTGATCCATGTGTTGGATACTTATCATTTCGGTCCATGTGTTGGACACGTATTTTATTCAGCCCATGTGATTGGACATGCATTCGCATTTCAGTCCTCGTGTTGGACTATAATCCATTGAAGTCCTCGTGTTGGACTATAATCCACTAAAGTCCTCGTGTTGGACTATAATCCATTTCAGTCATCGTGTTGGACATTTACATATTTGACCACGTCTTGGACATTTGTTAAGCTATGAGTATGACACTTATCTAAATCAGGACATGACATGATTACATGAGATTTGGACATGATAGCTACCTAGACAGGATACGACACTTATGTGATATTGACCTTTGACACTTATATGATTTCGGCGTGACTTTTGATTAAGTCTTGAGATGGGCTGTTTCTTTTAGTTTATTATTCATGTATTAGATTTCGGGTTGGTTGTGATGTTGCTCGCTAGCGCTTTGACGCTCGTTGTCCCTCCCCCTTTCAGGTAACGAGCCAGGAGCCCGGAGAGTCGCAGGTTGATGGCGACACGCTTTAGTGTTCAGCTGACTATTTTTAGATATGTTTTATTTTGGAGCTCCACTGTAGATTTTGTTTAGACATTTGAGGACTTTATTCTAGATGTTGTAAAGGCTGTGTGCCTTATTTCCTTTACTCAGACTTATTGTATTTGAGATTTGATAAGAACTCCAGTTTATTCATTTCAGATATTGACTTTGTATTTCTATATGTTGGATGATGAAATATCATTTTGATCTCTTTCATTTCATCAGTACCTCTTGCATTATCTATTACTTGCTTTTGTACCTACACCTGTTGTTGACTCTACTAGAGAGATGTTAATTATGATGGTGAAACATGTTATTGCACGGTGTGGTGCATGGCAGGTTTGACATTCTTGGTTTCACCTCGGACTGCAGCCTAAAGGTTACAATCTGACGACCTTCACGACAACTGATGGAAGCTCTAATCAAACAGCCTTCATAATCAACATCGGGAGTTATAATCTGACGACTCTCACATATTAGAGAGCTAAAGCAAAGATTACAAAATGACGATCTTTGCAACGCTTCGACAGAAAGAGACTACAAATCGACGGTCTCTTCAAATCAAGCTGCGGAAGTCCTCCCCGCACACCAGCATCAAGACGCATCGTGTTCATAGCCACAAACGCAGCTCAACGCAGCTCCAACCACTGTTCAACGCAGCTCCAAGCGCTGCCCAACGCAGCTGCTCAACACAGCTCCAACCGCTGCCCAACGCAGCTCCAAGCGCTGCCCAACGCAGCTCTATACCGCTGCTCAACGCAGCTCCAACCGCTGCCCAACGCAGCTCCAAGCGCTACCCAACGCAGCTCTATACC
>NC_033797.1:143698748-143724490 GCF_001876935.1 Asparagus officinalis | reverse complement strand
TCCTCGCAAAGTTCGGGTCCCGACGCTAAAACTTTTGACGCACGGGATCACCCGAACCAACTATTTATCATTTTCAAGTCACAGACTGGAAAGTAATATCAAACGATACCAACTGGTTCGATTGGTTCATTGCACCCTCAAGGGAATTGCCTTGATAATGGTTCAGGAACTGGCCGCGGCTGTATGCCAAATGGCGATCTAGAGAGACTAATTCCTGTCAAGTTATTTGAAGAGGAATACAGAATCTCCAATCCATAAACCGTTCTCGGCGCACTAAGCAGAAGAAGAGGAGTCCATCAAAGCTCCGTCAAAAGGTTCCGAACTATGGGCTCTTGCGTTGTCCGACAGGTAATGACATCAGTCTACTTTAGTAGAGACCTGTCGACACAGACTTGCAGACCAAACCTCCTAGCGCCGAATTCGAGTTGCGAATTTCGTTCTTGAGAGACAACTAATCTCTCAAGGCGAGCAGGCTCAAAAAATCATCTGCCAGGATCAAAGCTGAAGAAACAAATAGGGCAGGATCAACCTGAGCAATCAGACCAAGCCGCACCTTCACGGCTGAGGCAATCGCACAAGCTCACTCTTCTCAGTCAAAAGGGGAAAGATACATACGTGCCACTGAAGTCAATCTCTTCAGTAAGCTGGCAGGTCCAACCTTCACGTTAAAAATTACCTCTGATAGTCAAACTCGTTTTTTTAGATAGTGGCCCACTAGGTGATGTGCCACGTCTACCCTTTTTCCCTCAGCTTGGTTGCAAGGACTGGGGGTTGGTTTATTTGTAGTCCTCATTGGATTATAGCTAATTAATTTTCTAGAGTTTATGTTTAATAGAATACGCTCTGTCAACCATAAAATCTACCAACCTTATCACGTTAACATTTACAATCTATAATCATCAACTTGTCAATCCTCTCCAGTAGGATGACCAGGTCCACAAAACTATCACGTTAATGAATCACTCTGATAGTCCACTTCTCCTCAAAATCTCCTGTCCAATCCTCTTCAATAGGATGTCAGATCCACAACAAACTATCACGTTCAATGATCACCTCTGATAGTCCATGTTCTCTCCCAAATTCTGCCTGCAATCCTCTTCAATAGGATGGCATGTCCACAAAACTATCACGTTAATAATCACCGTCCTGATAGCCCATTCCCTCGCAAATTCCTGCCAATTCCTTCTTCAATAGGATGGCAGGTCCACAAAACTATCATGTATACATTTCTCTGATAGTCCTATCAACGAGTTGTCAAATCCTCTCCTAAGTAGAATGGGGGTCCACCACCGAAACTATCAGTGTTAACCGTCACCTCTGATAGTTTCTTTTCCTCCAAATTCCCCCACTCAATGCCTTTCAAGTAGGATGGCGGGTCCACCAAAAACTATCACTTAACCGTCACCTCTGATAGTCCTTTTTCTCCAATTCTCCCACCAATCTCTTCAGTAGGATGGCCGGTCCAGAAAACTATCCACGTTAACAGTTAACCTCTCTGATAGTCAAAACATCATCAGATAAGCCAAAAAAAACAAAAAAATACCAGTGGATGTGCCTCTATATTCCCGAACTTCATGGATAGTGCCTCACTAGGCGATGTGTCTTGTCTACCTCTTTTTATTCCACTGCTAAGTCTTAATCTAGACTGAGGGTTGGTTACTTTGGATCCACTGGATTAAGAGTAACGAATTTTTCACATCGTCGAGTTAACATTACACTTCTGACAATCATCACCCCCATAGAGTATGAATGCAGTTTGCATCACTCCCAATTTGTCATGTTAACAATACACCTCTGACAATCAACTTATCAATCCTCTTCAATAGGATGATAGGTCCTCAAAATTGCTCAAATCGCAATCTTCCCCAGCAAGACACTAAGTCTTCAAAATCTTAGTATCAAAATTCATCGCTTCTGATGATAAGCTCACTTAGCAATTCTCCCCAGCGAGACGCTAGTCCCCAAAATCTTGTTCAAATCACAAGTACAAAAATCCTGTCACGTTAACACTAAACCTCTGACAAAATCCACTTATCAATCCTCTTCAATAGGATGATAAGTCCACAAAGTTGCCCTGATCGCAACATCTTCCTGTCACGTTAATATCACACCTCTGACAAAATTCACTTATCAATCCTCTTCAATAGGATGATAAGTCCACAAAGTTGCTCCCATCGCAACACAATCTTGTCACGTTAACATCATACCTCTGACAACCCACTTATCAATCCTCGTCAATAGGATGATAAGTCCATAAAGTTACTCCAATCGCAACACAAATTCTGTCACGTTAACACTAAACCTCTGATAAAATCCACTTATCAATCCTCGTCAATAGGATGATAAGTCCACAAAGTTGCTCCAATCGCAACACAAATTCTGTCACGTTAACAATAAACCTCTGACAAAACCCACTTATCAATCCTCGTCAATAGGATGATAAGTCCACAAAGTTGCTCCAATCGCAACACAAATTCTGTCACGTTAACACTAAACCTCTGACAAAACCCACTTATCAATCCTCGTCAAAAGGATGATAAGTCCACAAAGTTGCTCCCATCGCAACACAATCTTGTCACGTTAACATCATACCTCTGACAACCCACTTATTAATCCTCTTCAATAGGATGATAAGTCCAAAAAGTTGCTCCGATCGCAACAAATTCCCGTCATGTTAACACCAAACCTCTGACAATCAACTTATCAGCTCTCGTCAATAGAGCGATAAGTCCTCAAAGTTGCTCCGATCGCAACATTCTCTTGTCACGTTAATATCAAACACCTCTGTCAAAATCAACTTATCGACTCTCGTCAATAGAGCGATAAGTCCTCAAAGTTGCTCCGATCGCAACATTCTCTTGTTACGTTAATATCAAACACCTCTGACAAAATCCACTTATCGACTCTCGTCAACGGAGCGATAGGTCCATAAAAATACTGTTAGGGTAACATCACACCTCTAACAGTCAAACCCCCCAATGAACTTGTTAATCCTTCTTCAACAAGAATAGCAAGTTGTCATTATAAAATCCCCAGTGGATTAAAGAATTTCTAGAATTATCCTAGTGATAATAAAGAAAATTTCTGAATTTCACTCTAAGTGAAAATTCAAATTCATGCCAAGTTAATATTACACCTCTGGCGTTTCTATCTTTCTTTCAGTGTTTCAAGTAACACAGGAAGAAACAGTGACAAAGTCTACGTATTCAACATCGTAGCACCAAAAATCCATGCCTTACACGCATGGGGGACTTTATCTCGATCCCTAAATAGAGATAAGTCTGCATCTAACACATGCTGCCGGTTAGTCTTTTCCCGTGAAAATGACAAAGTCTATGTATTCAAAATCATAGCATCAAGTCTAAGAGGGTTCATTCTCTTAGCACAACGTTACATGTGGAACGGACGTAGACAATCCACATGCTAGTCCGACTCAAACGGTAGTCGGTAAAGGCTTATCAAATCCGTTGATGGCTGAGGGTTTGCCAAAAATCCTATGCATGTTTGCAGGCCCATCAGCTTAATGGATGTGAGCCGAGACTTAAAACTGATGAGCCAAAGACAAGTCTCAAAGACTTAGTAAAAAAATGCACGGAAGCCACTTCCATGTCTTAAGTCAAAACGTTGATGTCAGACCCGCGATGCAAAAACCAAACGCCGAGGTCACACCCGTGTTCCAAATTCAACATGCAAGAGTGAGACTCGCATCTCAAGTTCAAAATGCAGGGTCCACCCCCACATTCCAGAAGCAGGATTATGGCGCATACCTTCACACAGGTCCTACGTGGAAAATCCCTTCAACCAAGATGCCTTCGAAGCAAGTGCAGAGAACAAAACCTTTGCCACAAGGAATCAACAGCTCCAAGATCAGAGTTGAGATCCAAAGTATTCCGAAAATTCGTCCCAGTCAACCGCGAACTTTCGAAAACTTTGGAGGGGGTTCTGTAGGCTGTCTAAAAATCACAATAGATAGCTGATCCCCATCAAAACACCGATGATGGAAGTTACACTCTGACGACTTCCAGAAGGTTACAATTTGAAGACTTTCACGTAGATCGCTAAAGGTTATAATCTGACGACCTTCACGACAACTGATGGAAGCTCTAATCAAACAGCCTCCATAATCAACATCGGGAGTTACAACCTGACGACTCTCACATATCAGAGAGCTAAAGCAAAGATTACAAAATGACGATCTTTGCAACGCTTCGACAGAAAGAGACTACAAATCGACGGTCTCTTCAAACCAAGACGTGGAAGTCCTCCCCACGTACCAGCATCAAGATGCGCCACGTTCATAGCCACGAACGCAGCTCAAATGCAGCCCGCTGCCCAACCCAGCTCCAAGCGCTGCCCAACGCAGCTGCTCAACACAGCTCCAACCGCTGCCCAACGCAGCTCCAAGCGCTGCCCAACGCAGCTCTATACCGCTACCAAACGCAGCTTCCATCAGCTGCCAAACGCAGCTTCCATCCGCTGCCAAACGCAACTTCCAAGCTACCGAACGCAGCTTCCATCAGCTGCCAAACGCAGCTTCCAGCCGCTGCGTCCGAGCTTTCAGACACTGCGTTCAAGCTTCCAGACACTGCGTTTGAATGCAGAATTCACGTCAGAACGCGGGCCTGCGTTTGACTCGTTCAAACACGAGCTGAACAGTTCCAAAACCATTTCTCACGATCTGAGGGGATCACAACTCCACTCAGGAGTGATTTAAGGGGCGGTTACATCCCATTAGCCCCACTTAGGAGCGAATTAAGGAGGTGGTTACACCCCTTAATCCCCTATAAATAACTGAAAATCAATTCAGTTCAAGGGCGGGTTTTAGGTGGGTTCGGTTGGAACTTCTTGGCAGCGAAAAGAGGATCCTTCATCCTTCGATTGGAGCTTTGGAGATCGGCAACAAGATCTTCTTCATCCTTGGCTTATAACCGACTTTCGGTTAAATCAACTCTTTCATAGAGTTTTAAACTCGTTCAGAGTTCTCCACAACGTCAAATCGTGAGGAGAATACCACGCTCCAGTGAAACAAGACATCGGATCGTCAACGGAGAGCAAGTTCGACGCAAGCATTCGAAGGAAGCACTCCATCGCCACCGTGAAGAACCCAGAATTAAACAAAGGGGAGAATCCAGATCATTCTCTTCTCTTTTGTAATCAGGAATCCAAATTGTAATCGAGAGTTGAGAGAATTGTAATCATTCTTTTTCTAAGCAGTTAGAGAGAATAAAATCAGATACAGTTCTTTCCTTATTTTTCTTATTACAAATTTTCCAACAAACACTCTACTAGAGAGATGTTAATTGTGATGGTGAAACATGTTATTGCACGGTGTGGTGCATGGCAGGTTTGACATTCTTGGTTTCACCGAGGACTGCAACCTTGTGTGAACCCAGGGGCGTCACACCAGGGGAACCTCGCCCTCGGATGGCCGCTTCGACGGCAGAACTTGAGCAGCCGCGCCGACTAGCCATGGGAGAGAGAGGAGAGAGAAAGGGGAAATATAGTTAAATAGCAAAATTTCCTTGGGACCCCTGAAAATTTTTTAGGTTGTATATAGGTCCAAAGATAAAAAGGATGGGAACCTGTCATTTACTCAGTTTGTGAACAAGTCCAATCTAAAGAATAAAAGATAACTTTTAGACTTGATAAATTCCCTATAACCCCTGCCTTATCATTAATTATTAGGAAGTCCAAAAGCTAGTGTATGAGAGTTAGAAATTTTTGATAAATTACTAAAGTTAGTAATAAGCTCACATGTACCATAGAATTTGATTATTATTGATTATATTTGAATTTATTAGGCTCTAAATTATTAATTGATTTACCTATAATATATGTTTGTCCTGAATTAATAATAAGTATTATATCTTATATTATATGATTTGGTTGATATCTAGGGGAAATAATATTTTGGGGAAGTCATGTCCACTAGAAGTGAGTTCATTTCTCACTAGTATATATTTTTACGATATATAATTGCATGAGTACATTGTACGATGTTTGAATAATCTTGTGCTCGAAAAATAAATAGTCTATTATCTTTCATGTATATGAAAGTTAAATGTGATTTCATCTATTTCTGTTGTGGTCTATCCTATAATACGATGTTATCCTCGTACAAGATATGAAAAGTAAATTTGATTTTATATAAAATATAAAAAGTGATTTTAGCTGTCATGTAGTTTCTAATAATTGTGGGTAGTACTTTATCTGAAAGTTTTTGATGAAGTATTTTGAATGTATTTCAACAGCTTAAGGGATTCAAAAGTTTTCTATGACTTAGCATTTGATAAAAATAAAGAAAAGTAAAAAAATCCATAAACTGTTTTAACCGGGATGAGGAGTTTTACCTTGTCCATTTCATTTAAAAATATCCATAAATTCTGATACACAAGGTATTACTCATTTGACAAGTGATCCTCAATGTTTCAAACCCTCAAAAAGTTTATTATGGAGTTATTCTACCTGTCATATGGTGAATACACCTTTATTTGGCTACTTTGTATTGGCCCCTCTGTATTGGCCCTTCTGAAATTTATTCTGATCCCTCTGTATTTGGTCAGTAAGCTATGGCAGTGTTAGGTGTATTTGATTCCCGGGAATTATCTGTTATGTGATGTAATTTTCGCATTCTCATGTTACTGGGCTATAATTTATAGCCTTAGTGTGACCTATGAGGACATTCATGAATAACTCATCGAGAATTAAGATTTTGACAATTGACTGTGAAATTGAGAAAATAATAATCCTCTGGTTTTATACAAATTAGTAGTTCTTTTCTTTCATAATGTTTATATTGATTCAAAAAGGGTTTGATTCTAGGAAATATCACAGTATATTCAGTTGCACATAAGTAAAAAATGTATAATTATTGCATTCTTTCTTGAAGACAACAATATTATGATATTTGGATGGTATTTTGCTATTTTTGAATTTCTGATGCAAAACTTATAATTCGTTATTTCTGGGAACTATTCTTATTATTATTTTGTTAGTTATCTAGGAACTCTAGTGGGAAATGTTCTCATTGAGCTCTAGCTCACCCCGTTGTTTTTAAAAAAAATTCAGATCTGGCGTAGCGTCATAATAGCCAAACTTTTGGTTGTGGCACTTTGCTGAGAGGCGTTATATGAGAAGCCTCCTTTTTTAATGTTACATATAGTCAAGAATGTGTTTTATTTTGTAAAATGCTTATAACGGTGTGCTTGTGGGTTGTAAGTACTGATTATATACATAAATATAGTTGCTCTGAACTTCTATCATCAGCAGGTTTATAAATATTTTGTGATAAACTATGTGATATGAAGTACCAAGCTTGACTCATGCATAAGACTTGTCTTGTGCATGGATCGCTGCTGTTGCGTAACCCGTGTTTATGAATTTTCGCTACGCTATCGGGGCGTGACATATCCTCATCTGCCTATATCTGAAGTTAGGAGTGCTATGCCAAGCAATGGTGATAAAGAGAATATGAATAGGTTTTGATATCTTTTAGTACGTAAAAGTGCCCACAATATATCTTCTCGCTCTTACTCTCCATGCCAAGAATGTTTTTGGCTTCTCTTCGCTTTTCCATCTCGAATTTACATTTTAGTTGTGTTTTTTATCAATTAACTTGATAAGATCATTTGTTTATACAATTATACTTGAGAGTGTTAATGCACAACAACATCAACAACAAAACCTTTATTCAAAAATTTTTTGGTCTGCATGGCTACATAAACTTTGTTCCATTCAATTTAAGAACTAATTGTTTGAAACCCCATTACCATATCTCTCTTAATTGCTTCGTCTATGTGCATGTGTTAATGCGCACACACAAAGTCAGCACCGAGTTAAATTAGACTGATTCTCTATTTATTTAGTTTTTATGAAAATTTAATCTTGTAAGGGAGCTTATGTATAAAGTTTTGTCTGCAAAGTTGTGAATAATGTATTATTAATTAAGCTATGACAAGCGTGTCACTTCAGACTCATGTATAGTCTCTCACAAACGTTTGCTTTAGCTAGCTTAGATTCCGTCAAGCTCAAACTCAGCGGCTGGAAGAGGTTTAACTTCTCAACTTAACATGTAGCAGAGTCTTGAGCCCTGATCCATTGTAACAAGTATCAAAGGTTTACAAATGTTAGATCGAGGTTGGTCATCCTAATATATATGCTTGGGTACATGCAGCATGACTCAAAGGATACAAACTCAGTCAAGCGTCATTATGACCCCCAACCATATATTTGACTTAACTTACCTCATGACTATTCTTCAAACGCCAGACTAAATCTCAAATCATATCTTTGCTAGCTAGACTAGATCCCCATAATTCATTTTGAATGGACGTAACACGCTTGTAACAAATATATGCAGCTTATAAATGAGAGGGCTTGACGTACACAAGTCAGGATCACACAAATCAATAGGCTAGCTAGATTTAAACTCTTAACCTCTTTTTTTAACTCCCTCAGAGAGGGAGAGGGGGAGAGAGAGAGGAAATGAGAGACAAACTAATTTAGTTAAATGTTTATGAGCAATAGATGATTCTATAGTTAGAGAGGCTAAAGCGAGATTTTCTCCACACCATCAAACTTCCAAGAAATCCAAAGCGAGCAAAGATTACTTACTTGCCTCAATATCCAAACATTATTAATCCCCCATAGTCATGCATGTAAGCCTAAAGAAATGGAGTGCGTTCTCATAATTCCCCCTCATTTACTCTATCGCCCCCCACCCCTAAATATTTATTGAAAAATTCCTCAATGACCCAAAATATGGGACCAATAGGGGGGACAAGTGAGGTGTCCCCCTCCTATTGGATAATGAGTTGGCAATCATTAATGATAACCAACTCATTATCCAATAGGAAGGGGACACATCACTTGTCCCCCCTATTGGTCCCATATTTTGGGTCCCTGTAGCAAAGCTCATATTTATTCGTCCACGCCCAAACTCGATCATGCTCATATACTTTGTACATATTGCATATATAGCACCCTATGGTTGGGCAAAGGAAAATGTTGGCCGAGGGAGTTCAACTACCACCCACCCCTTTTCCTATTGTCCAACAAACGGTTTTAATGAAACAATCAATTCATTTCATCTCTTGCCCCTCCCTCACTCTTAAACACATCCCCCAGACTCCTTAACTAGCTAGTCTCACAAACCCAGAACAAAGGAGCAAGGTGGGGGTGGGGGGAAGCGGAGGAGACCTCAATGCCGACGAGATTGCTGCTGATGCTGGCGTTCGCTGGCCGCCTCGCGAACGAGGTGGTCAGCTTCGTCGTGTTCTCGGTGGGGCCTCGACCCCATCCTCGACGTGCTCCTATGCTTCGTCTACAAGCTCGCCGACTACGCCAAGGAGGCGGAGTGGAAGCGTGCTACTGCTCGTCGTCCGCCAAGGACATGATCACCCCGCAGCGGCAAGATCCTCGTGTCGAGGCGGAGGGTCGTCGAAGGTCGTGTGCCTCTGCTCGTCGTCGAAGTCCAGCTCGAGACAAGTCTCCGACACCTGTACTCTCGGCCCTCCCTCGTGTCAGACGTGTCTCCGCGCCACCGTCGAGGAGCTCAGGCGGCTCAACCGCAGGGCGGGCCGCCTCCGCGAAGAAGTCGACGCTCACCACGCCTTCCCACGATAAAACTCCAGCGACGTTGGCAGATGCTGCAGGGGGGACTCGGCGGCAGCAGCGCCCCGAACGCGTGGTCGGACTGCAGCTGCAAGATGCTGCAACTCTGGAGCCAGCAGCCACAGTCAAGGAACTCCCTCCTCTACGTCCACGTACAGGGGCCTAAAGGTAATTTTCTATCCCTCCCCCGGGACTCCCACCATCACTATATACGGCCGGGGACTGAACGCCCGAAAAAAAAAAAATCCTTATTTCTAGATAGCTCAGTCCCGAAGGAAGACGTGCTGTTCATCCACGGCTTCATATCCTCGTCGAAATTCTGGACGGAGACGGTGTTTCCGAACTTTTCGGAGCGGACGAGGTCGAAATACGGCTTTTCGCGTGAATTGCTGGGTTCGGACCGGGCCGAAGCCGGCCGACTCCTTGTACACGCTGAGGGAGCACGTAGACATGATAGAGAAGTCGGTGATCGAGAATCACAACGTGAAGGCTTTCCACATCGTAGCCCATTCTCTCGGATCTATTCTGGCCTTAGCGATTGCGGTCAAGCATCCTGACGCGGTCAAGTCGCTGACTCTACTGGCGCCGGTGAGTAATGATTCTATCTCTGTACGGTCGCATTAGTAATTAATAATTCAGTACGCTCGCTGTTGTCGGTGATCAAGAGGGAAGATCCGTTTACGTTTGAAGGCTGTTCTCTCTCCATACATAATTAAGTTGTCACATGAGAATTTCCTAAATTCAGACGAAAATTTAGTTGGCTTTTCAACTAAGTTAGTTTAGAGGCTAAAGAGTTACTTCTGACCACGTCAGCAACGCACCTGCCAGCATTCGGATATCCAGAGTATCTCAGTATAGATATTAATTAATTATTTGAATGTTAATTAATTACGGTTCGATATTAATTAATTATTTTTTTCTAAAATGTGCGTCTCTTAGCCGTATTTTCCGGTACCAAAAGGGGAGCAGGGGACGCAGTTCGTGCTCCGGCGAGTGGCGCCGAGGAGGGTGTGGCCGGTGATAGCGTTCGGGGCGTCGCTGGCGTGCTGGTATGAGCACATAAGCAGGACGATATGCTTGCTGATATGCAAGAATCACAGGATCTGGGAGTTCCTCTTCAAGTTCATCACCAGGAACAGGTA
Source organism: Asparagus officinalis (assembly GCF_001876935.1). Taxonomy (NCBI): domain Eukaryota; kingdom Viridiplantae; phylum Streptophyta; class Magnoliopsida; order Asparagales; family Asparagaceae; genus Asparagus; species Asparagus officinalis. The sequence continues at coordinate 143,713,736 of NC_033797.1, read as the reverse complement.
ACTGTTGTATTATTTACTGGGGCTTGGCTTGTTTAATTACTGCTGCTGCGTTCTCCCTTTATGAGCATTGGTTAGTTAATAAATGCAGATAGCTAGAGGTGGGTAGGTTTAGGTGGGAAATTAGGAAATTGTTATGTCGCTTGGGGTGGAATACTGCTCGACTCGTGGGTAGATCTAGGTGGGACTGAGCCATAGCTGGCCTCTCTTTTTTTTTTCTTTTTTTTTTTAAGATTTTTTGTCCTAAAGGTTGAGAAGTTCAATAGTGTGCATTAAACCCCCAACTCTTTGGATTTGATAATCGATCTCTAATGCTCAAGAGCAGGGTTTGCATTAGACTAGCCCCTTGCGTCGTTAATATCATTGAATTTGATATTTAGGTGCTACATTTAATTGGATGGATTAATTTGAAACTAACCTAATTGCAATTTCAATGGTTTGACGGGCTAATTTTGAAACAACTTAGGGGGGGGGGGCAATTTTAAAATATTAAAGAACGTAAGGGACTAATGTGAAAAAAACCTTAAAATAGACTAATTAAATGTCAATCTACTATTAGGGGGTGTTTGGTTACATTTCTATAAATTATAGGAAATGTTTTCCATCCCAAATTTAATTTCCTTGTATTTCTTAAAAAAATTATAGGAAAAGTTTTGAGAAGATAAAAAGTACAAATTTTCTTATTTTTTGTATTGTGCTTGTTTGGTTCAAAACAAGAAAATGAGAAATAACTTTTGGGAAAATAGCAACATTTCCTATAATTTATAGAAATGTAACCAAACACCACCAACTTTATAGAAAAGTGAGAACTTTGTAGAAAAGAGTTAATGAGTTTTATTATTTAAATAATGAATGCGTCAGATTTCCAAGAGATTTCCTCCCATTTTAGAAGGAAATCAATTTCCATAAAATTTGGTACTTTTGGGCACTTTACAGAAAACATTTCTGTAAATTTTTTTGGAGCCAAACACAGTTTATAGAAATGTATAGAAAACTCTTAATTACATAAATACCATGCGTTTCTATACATGTTATACTTTCCTCTTGCGAGAAATTCTTTGATCAGCAACATTTATGGTATGATATTTAAACTTAGTATGTTATCAATTTCTGGAAGGGTACGTAGCGTAAGCACTTCATCTAACTGCTTCCAGGTAATGCTGATGTCTCAATCAGTGGTTCTTAATCACTAATGACATTTGGCCCACTAGTAGAATGGGGATCTTATTAGAGATTCCAAGTTTTGGGCCAAGCAATAGTTTTTATTTAGAGGGGAAAATTAGAAAGACAAAAGAAGTAAAATCTTTCAATGTGAAGATTAATGCTTGTTTGGGTGTTTCATTTGTTTGAGACAATCCTTCTTGACTCGGATAATAATATTTATCGTCTTCTCTTCATCTCAAACTGCGTGCGGGAACCCATAGGTAATTTTTAACGCTTTACTTTGATCAATAGTTGTAATTTGTCACAAATGAAATTTATAGGTTAAATTTCCCAACACACCCACCCGGCAACGCCCCCCAAGTTTGGGCACTTCTCAAATAACCCCCACTCCCCAGTAACGGCGTTACTAACTTTCAATTTAATTTAAGAGGGAGCTTTGTGCAGCCCCCTTAAAATGTGGGTGTTTTTAACTTAAAACTCCGTAACTTCCAAAATGTCACAATAAAGCCTTCAAAAGTGAAGGGGGTTTTCTGAGAACCCCAAAGTTAAAGGAAGTTTGTGAAATTTACAAAAAATTATATACAGTCTAACATGCATCGTAGACTACCTTTATATTTGAGGATAAAATTTCCTTATACTAAATTTAAATATCAATGCAAATGTCTTTGAAACCCTATATATGGCATCATATTGAGAATTCAAATAACATTTAACCTTATCGTGATTTTTTTTTTCAAAAATAAAAAATAAAGATATATTAGTGAAACAATGAAGCTAAGGACTTGTACTTAACAAACATAAATTAGAGCATAGGCTGCCCAAAACCTTATACACCACTAATCGTATGTCCACGTACTGCTTTTAACTTAAATAAATGTTCCAATGAGAAAGTATTAGTTAGTTGTACCAAAATAGTACAAAATAGAAGAATTGTGGTTAATCACATTAATGAAGTAGGGCTAGGCTATGCCAAGATAGAGAAATTCTAGCTATTCCGAAATTAACCATGTAAAGTGTGATAATTGGTAAGAGTGGAACAAGGTTAAGCTACAAGTAAGAAACCCCTCTCTTTTTTTATGTTGGTTTTTTTATATAGTATTGGAAATCATCTTCACTATAAATAAGCAACATCAAATCCACAATCATTTATCATTTAATATAGCTTACGTATATTTAAAATGAATCATAATCATTCAAATGTTAATGACAGTTGTCTGAACCGAATTTTTTTTCTTCTATTGTTTATTTACGAAGAATATGATCGAATTTACTCTATATAGCAGGTTCAAAATCTTAAATTGTTTCCATTATGTTTTTTTAATAAACTATTACCAATTATAAAATGAGCAAACTTAATTGAGTGTGGTAGTAAATAGGCTGCCGGAAAAAAAACGTTTTGGATGGTGAACCACCTGAGGGTTTCATGGGCAATGTTGGTAGTTTGGTTCACCATCCCAGACCAAAACCAAACACTGGGTCTAATTAAGTCAAGAGGATGGTCTAGCCTTTTAACTTCTCTAACTAGGAAACTTCTCTATCATGGGTCCTACGTACTTAGCCTTCGCCAGATTAAATTGCCAAATTAAAATTGATGAAATTAAGCTCCCTTCATAATTAAGTATTTGCAACAAATTTTCTCTTCTTTTACATAACATTTATGCCCTGACAAATTTATTGTTACTCGCCTCTGATGAGAAAATTTACGTATCAACATTGTTGTTACCATTATTGTTATAGAAAAACTTTACCGTTATAGAACATATAGTTCATTGATGTCAACTAATTAATTTTGCATGTTTTTTTTTTTATATGACATGTACAGATTTAAAACTTTTTTGATGGAGGGCTTCTTCTGCCACACACACAATGCAGCCTGGCACACCTTGCATAATATCATCTGCGGCAGTGCAAGTAAGATCGATAGTTATTTAGATACTGTTAGGGATCGGCTTCGTTGCAATGTTACTGTTATCCATGGGAGGGATGATGAACTCCTTCCAGTTGACTGTAGTATCGCGGTCAAGTCAAGAATTCCCCGAGCCGACATCAAGATCATCGAGAAAAAGGACCATATCACTGTCATTGTCGGTAGACAAAGAGCATTTACCAGAGAACTTGAAGAAATCTGGAACAAGGCGGAACAAAACTGAATTTAAATAGAACATAAATGTGGAAAAAACAGAATGTGTTTCTTCAAAAAAAAAAAAAAATTTTCCTACTCTTTTTTGTCCAATTATAAATTTTTATTTATAGGTTTTAACTATTTTCAAGATTTGTGTTTGGGTCATATGTAATTTAGGATATCACCCAACTATTCGATCAAGTGTGCACATTAAATGATAAGAGTTTATATCTTCCCAAGTTGAGTTATAATTGAGATTATTAATTAATTGAATTCATGAAGTGCTGTCCTTTAGCCTTATGGTGTTATTACATGTGTCAGTGACACGTGATGAGCCCGTTGATTGAGAAGGTGCTATTCCATGTGTCATGGGAAACGTGATCAGCTAATGGTTGAGAATAAACAGTTCCATCGATCTGGAAAAAAAAAAGAAAAAACAAAAAGCTTACATATAAAACCTAAACGGCGGACAAAGTGATAAATTTAATGCTATTAATTCTAATTAAATCAGCATAATGAGTAATTCAGTACATGCACTTGTACAATCAATTTAAAAAACGCGATTGATATATTATATATATATATACGGTTTTTTCTATAGAGTGCTCATGGGCACTTTATAGAAGAGGAGAGAGATATAGAGAAATGAATAGCTCTGAGATTAATTATTATCCTTGTCATAAGAAGAGGATTTTTCTCTTGTCGGCATGTGGCACAATTCCCACCATCTATAAAGTAGACGACAAATCCACCCAATTCACACCCACACTCTCTCACATACCTTATAGTGATGTTGGATTGTCATCTATGCGTCAGAGGAAAATCCCCTCCTATGAGCAGGATATCTGCATTATATTCTCTCGTCTCTCTCTTCTCTCTCTCTCTCTCTATATATATACATATACTATATTGAGTATATATTATATATATACTACTATATACTATATACTAGCACTAATACTCTATATATATATATATTACTACCACTAATTATTACTAGATATATATAATATATAAAAGATATCATAGGGCAAGTTCAATAAAAACTCACTATCCTCAGAAAACTAAAAACCCTTCGACTCGTTGGATTGAGAGTCATTCAGGTAGGGATTATACAGACAATTAATGCTGTAAGGGTAAGTCAGCGTAAAGTTATCAGCTCCAAGAGAGTAATTAATGTGACTGTATGAGTTTCCCAAAAGTCCACCTCTCTTCAGTTGAAGGTTCGTCATGAGCTCCAAAGAAACAACTATTCTCTCTCCGCTACAGTATCTCTCTCTCGTTCTCTCTCTCGTGCCGCATCGAACAACAAGCTTCCACGCGCGCAAAGCAAGCTCAGGACACGACTCTAGTTCCGCCTGCACCCTCGCTTGTCCTCCAAGACCGACCATCCTCCATTCTCCTCCGTCCATTCTAGCGAACCAGCCAACTCGAGTCGTCAACCCCCCCCCGCTTGAGCTCGACAGCAGCGACGACCCGCGCGCGCTGAGTCCCGTCAACCAAGGTCACCGACGAGCCCCGCGGTGAAACTCCACGCTAAGTCCGCGCCTCACCTCCTCCTCGCGACCTCGCTTCTGAAACTCGTCACCCATTCGCCACCACCGCGCCACGAAAGGTCGCCCTTCGCCGTCGTGACCCAGGCAGCCATCACTGCAGTGAATCGCGATTCACTGCAGTGAATCGGGGATTCACTGCAGTGAATCGGGGATTCACTGCAGTGAATCTCGATTCACTGCAGTGAATCTCGATTCACTGCAGTGAATCTCGATTCACTGCAGTGAATCTCGATTCACTGCAGTGAATCTCGATTCACTGCAGTGAATCCAGCTTGTTTTTACTTCAATAAACGCATGAGTGAATCTAGATTCACTTCAGTGAATCTCGATTCACTGCAGTGAATCCAGATTCAATTATGTGAGGTGTTTGTTTTTTACCATAAAAATCATAACTTTTTGCTGTAAAAGGTGAAAATTTTTCATGTTATAAAATTTTATAGCTTGTTTTTTACCATAAGTTTCTTATTCTGCTTGGATGGTTAGAATGATTCACAAATCCAGTGGAGCAGCAAATCGATTGGAGTGAATACAAATTCAATTCATTGGAGTGAATCTGGATTGAAGATCAATTCAGTGAATCCAGATTCAATGCGTTGTTGTGTTCTTCATGTGAGATTTACAGAGATCGAGAAGCGAGTTAGAGAGAGAGAGTATTAAAGAATGTAGCACTATTAATGTAAGAGAGAGTATTAAAGGACGTGTATTAAATTTGTATCATTGTTCCAATGTAATCAGTCACCATTAATGCAATAAATTGTTCCAATTTTACCCTTTTCACATTAATACGGTGTATTAAATTTGTCTATATTTATATATATATATATATATATAATATTTAACTTTAAAATTAGGAAAAAATGTGTCCAGGCCCCAAAATGAGAAAGTTCATGTGACCCGTCCCCTTGTATTTTGGCCCATGTGATTCAGCCCCAAAAAGTACCATTTAATATTTCAAGGCCCCTCCACGTCAGCAGTATAAAAAAGAGATTGTATTTTTTAAAAAAAACCGAAATTACCCCTCCACGTCAGCAGTATAAAAAAGAGATTGTATTTTTAAAAAAAAAACAAAATTACCCCTCCACTTATCTTCCCCAGACGTCTGATCCACAAAATACATGGAAAGTCACGCCCATTAATGCGATCTGATGGGAAAAAATAGAGGGAAATTTCCCGCCCTTTTTTAAACTCTATCATGAGCAATAACTCATGTTAGTTCTAAGTTATTTAATGTTAGTTCTAAGTTATTTAATGTTACTTCTAACTTATTTTATGTTAGTTCTAACTTAGTTCTATTTCATGTTAGAGCTTATGTTAAGTAGAACTAATATAAATACTTTAGACTATTTGGTCTAGTGGTAAACCTTATTTTATATTAGTTCTAACTTATTTTATGTTAGTTCTAACTTAGTTCTAATTCATGTTCGAGCTAACTTTAAGTAGAACTAATATGTTTATATCATGTTATAGTGGCTATATTAGTTCTAGTTGAGCTCATGTTAGTTCTAGTTGTTCTCGTGTTAGTTCTAGCTGATTTCATATTAGTTCTACTTCCAGCTAGTGTTGGTTCTAATTTAAGGGTCTGTTTGGATAATGGAAGTATTGGAAGTAAGAAGTAAGTTGCGGAAATAACTTCCAAAACTATAAAATAGAAAGTAGCGGAAATAACATTTTTTTGTTTATTTCATATATTTTTAGAAGTAATGGAAGTAGAACTTATTCCTCTTCATTTACTTTTTTTGTTTGGATAATATTTGGAAATATTACTATGAAGTAATTAATACATGTTGCTTCCATTTTATTCTTGTTTGTATTGTCATTGAAATAGAAATAGAAGTATTATAACACACAATATTCTTGCTACAATGATATTAAAACATAATTGATTTCTTGCAGCCGGAATTGTCGGAGACTCGCAGTACAATTTTGCTACTATATATGGCAAAAATTGATAATGAAATATGATTTTCTAACGGGTGCCTATAGGCACTTACTAGAGGATGATTATCTATCAGATTTTGCAAGCTTTATACTTTCTTTTAAAGCATCACATATATTTCTACTATACATGTATCATACTGTTTTCTTCTTATTATTGTCTTTATTTCTAATTTATGAATTTCCATTAAAAACAATATTTCCAATTTATGAAGGGAAAAAAATCTTTTATATATGTCACATGTTCAACAGAAAAGTATGTCGTTCATAAATTTCAATAACAATATTTTTTATATCTACGAAAGCAAAAAATGCATGAACGACATTCATCAATTTTAATAATAATATTTTTTTATATCTACGAAAGCAAAAAATGCATGAACGACATCACTATCATAATTTTTTTAAAATATTTATAAAAAAGATTTTATGATTACATATCAACTTCCGCCGTAATTTTGATTTTGAGAATCTTTTTTCTTTCGTGGACCCCACCCTACATCAACTTCCATCGTATTTCAGTACATTTGAAGACGGAAAAATATCAAGGAAATAGTGGTGCCACGTAGACGCCACGTCAGTTTTCAATGAAGTAGCGGAAGTAGTTTTTACAAAGAAAAAAATATATATTTTTGCCAATAAGTAGCAGAAGTAGCATCTACTTCCTCTACTTCTGCTATTTCATAGTTACTTTTGTGCAAACAAACGGGCCCTAAGCGTTAGTTCTAGTGGCTATATTAGTTCTAGTTGAGCTCCTGTTAGAACTGACACGGTACCTGTTAGAATTGATACTAGAGAAGCTAGAACTAACACATCATCAAGTAGAACTAACATGACGTTTAGACCTAATAATTACGCTAGAACTAACGACTTAAATAAATTAGAACTAACACGATACCGGTTAGAACTAACACTGGAGAAGCTAGAACTAACACATCATTAAGTAGAATTAACATGGCGTTTAGACCCAATAATTATGTAGAACTAACGACTTAAATAAATTACAACTAACACGATATATGTTAGAACTAACACTAGAGAAGGTAGAACTAACACGGTATAAATTAGAACTAACATCGCTTTTAGACCCAACACTTACGCTAGAACTAACGCATTAAATAAATTAGAACTAACACGATACCAAATAGAACTAGAACTAACGCATTAAATAAATTAGAACTAACACGATACCAAATAGAACTAACACTAGAGAAGCTAGAACTAACACATCATAAATAAATTAGAACTAACACGATACCAAATAGAACTAACACTAGAGAAGCTAGAACTAACACATCATCGAGTAGAACTAACATGGTGTTTAGACCAACAAGTACGCTAGAAATAACGTATTACATAAATTAGAGCTAACACAATACTGGTTAGAACTAACATTGGAGAAGGTAGAACTAATATAGTATAAATTAGAACTAACATAACGTTTAGACCCAACACTTACGCTAGGAATATCACATTAAATAAATTAGAACTAACATGATACCTGTTAGAACTGACACTGGAGAAGCTAGAACTAACACATCATCAAGTAGAACTAACATGACGTTTAGAACCAACAATTACGCTAGAACTAACGACTTAAATAAACTAGAACTAACACGATATCTGTTAGAACTAACACTGGAGAAGCTAGAACTAACATGACATAAATTAGAACTAACATGACGTTTAGACCCAACATTTACGCTAGAACTAACACATTAAATAAATTAGAATTAACACGGGCTGGTAAAAATTAGAACTAACATGAGCTGGTAAAAATTAGAACTAACATGAGCTGGTAAAAATTAGAACTAACATGGGTTGCGATAGAACAAACATGAACTAACTCTAGTTATTTATGCCATTTTTTAAATTCTATCATGAGCTAACTCATGTTAGTTCTAACTTATTTCAAGTTAGTTCTAACTTATTTTAAGTTAGTTTTAACATATTTCATGTTAGTTTTAATGGCAAGTAAGAGCTAACTTTAAGTGGAACTAACATTAACACTTTGGCTACTTGGTCTAGTGGTAAAGCTTCGTAATTTGGAGAGGAGGTCAAGAGTTCAAACCCTACACCTATAATATATATTTAAAAGTCTTTGATTGGGCCTTGGGCCTTGGGGCTCTTTGTTAGTTCTAACTAATTTTATGTTGGTTCTAACTTGCTCTTTGTTAGTTCTAACTCACTTAAAGTTAGTTCTAACTTGCTCTTTATTAGTTCTAACTCACTTCATTTTAGTTCTAGTTCTAATTCATGTTAGTTCTAACTTGTTCTTTGTTAGTTCTAACTCACTTTATGTTAGTTCTAACCCACTATATGTTAGTTCTAGTTCTAATTCATGTTAGTTTTAGGCTTTTGGGCTCTTTGTTAGTTCTAACTCATATTTATGTTGATTGAAACTCACTTCATGTTAGTTCTAGTTCTAATTCATGTTAGTTCTAACTTAACTCACTAGAACTAACACTTATATTAGAAATACCACTACCTGAAAGTTAGAACTAACATGACAACAACTAGAACTAACACAAGAACCACTAGAACTAACAGGGGCTCAACTAGAACTAACATACCACAAAAACTAACGCTTATATTAGAAATAACAATAGCTAGAAATTAGAACTAACACGCTGCGATTGGCTCTCAACTTTTCTCTTTCCATTGAAACTAGAGAGCTCAATTTTTCAAAGTAGAGGTCTCACTTCTTAATCAAATAAGGGCAGATAATTCTGTGTCTAGATATGTAATTTGATTTTATTTCATTATGGACATACCAACCTTAGGAGGAAGAAGGAGGGAGGCTCTGACAAATTTTGTTCAAGACTGTTGAGATGTGGTTGTAGGAAAATGCAAAGTCAGAGGTTATATTTTCCTAATATTTGCAGACAAGATTTCATTCAATTACCAAATTTGTAAGAATGTCCTCTCTAATAGATGAAGCATCTCAATAGACTGGTCATCAATGATGATGCATGGGATGCTTGCCAGTGAGTTCCAGTTCAAACAACTTGCTTAATGAACACACTCCGGACTAATATCCAACATAAATATACATAGATGCATAAGTTTGCATATCAGTCCAGCTCTTCAAAGCTTCCTTTCATCAAACTTGTTTCTAGTCTCCTAGCTTACACACAGTTTCAGCAAATGGCAGCGGACAGAACTAACATGTCAGCGAACAAAACTAACGTAGGAGATAACAGAACTAACATGAAAGCGGGTAGAACTAACGTAAGAGATGACAGAACTAACATGAAAGCGGGTAGAACTAACAGTCCAGTCCTCAGAACTAACAATCTAGCCTTTAGAACTAACAGTCCAACCCTTAGAACTAACATTCCATCCCTTAGAACTAACAACCCAGACTACTCAGCTCACAACCAGTTTTCAACAGCTTCCCGATGTTGTTGTTTTTGCCAAAGGCGAACCTGTTGTAGTTTATGAAGATGGCGTCGAGGTCCTTGTCGAAGATGGCTCGGAGGGCACCTTGCCCTCGAACTCGTTGTACTTGATGTAGAGAAATTTCAGGGAGGGGAGCCAGAGGACGATCCTAGGAAACTTACCAGCGAACCGATTGTTGCTCAGGTCGAGCTCGAAGAGCAACCTCATCCTCTCTAAGATCCGAGGGATCGTGCCGCAGAACCTGTTGGAGTTTATGAAGAGAACCAGGTCCCTCAGGAGGCCGAGCTCCTCGGGGAGGTACCCGGCGATGTCGCCGGCGTCGATGACCTCGATGGAGCGGTTCGATTGTAGGGTGGGGCCGCAGTGGGTGCAGGGTTCATAGTTCTAATTTTCCTTGTCCCCCCTTTCAAATTCATAGCTTCTTAGATTCTTCTGTCAACTTTTAATCACATTGTCTTCAATTTTTAGCTAAATGTCGATATGCCTGAAGATTCAATGTGAGCTTCTGAAAATTTTTGTTGTTAATCTCTTATACAGAACTCTATCAATCACCAAATCACACAAGAAAAAGGCATTAAAGGAGAACCTAAACCGCTGTTCAAGAATCCAAGGAGATCCCATTTCAATTAAATGAAAGAGAAAAACTATAAAAACCCAATATCGATTCCCATCATAAATTACAAGAAAACTAGAGCACTATCTTGATTAAGACATTGATTAGGGTAAAGAGATTCCGTAACTCAGAAAGGGGAGAATGACGATGCCTTGGACCAAAGCTCTGGGCCCCATCAGCTTGCGGGTCCCACCGGACCATGTTTCGTGTTTGTCGTTGAACCCGCGTTCACGAGCTGTTTCCAAGATGACTCCCTGACCTCCGACTCCATGACCACCGTCCCACCTTTGCCTTCCACGGCTTCCCTAGGTCCTGATCATTTTCAGTGGTCATGACAGAAGTGAGAGAGAAGGAGAAGGTGAGAGATAGAGGAGGAGGAGAGAGAGAGAGAGAGATGGGATGGGGTTAAAGGGATGGGCGTAGTTACCAAGCTCAATCAAATCAAAGGAGAGAGAGATGGGATGGGGTTAAAGGGATGGGCGTAGTTACCAAGCTCAATCAAATCAAAGGGTAAATTCGTAACTTTTGTTGGGCTTTTCTCAGGGTCCGATACTTTGGGGTATTAACACAAATACAATGTGTATTTAGGGCTTATACACATGAGTCAGAATACAAGGGGGCGGGTCACATGAACTTTCTACTTTTGGGGTCTGGATACATTTTTCCCTTAAAAGTAAAATTAACAACGGAACAACTATCATATTATGTTTTCCAAGTTATTATGTTCTCCTTGTGAGATTTTCTATTGAGGGCCATCTATATGTTCAACTTTCAAAAAAAAAAAAATTAAAAAAACCACATGAACTTTTGATAACGTTTCGAAAAACATCAATTATGCGCTTAGCGGTCATGTTAATTTTTAACCATCCTAGAGGTTTAGGGGGGTTATTGGTTGGGACAAATTGGGGCCAAGTGGAAAAATTATTCCAATTGAACAAATTTACCCCTTTGGGATATTTTGAGTGGGGTAAAGTGAGATAAAGTGGAATAATGAAATAATTTGAGCCTTTGATTTGACAATTCATATGGGATAATTGATGATGTGACACCTTATTAAAATATAATTTTATCTATTAATTACTTCAAAATTAACTTATTCAATTGATTTAGTATATTATTTTGTATATTATTATAATATAAATATTATTTTACTTTATATTAAAATATAATATATTGTACTATAATTACTAATTAATATTATATAATAATATATTACATAATAATATTAATATATGTTATTATATAATATTATAATAAATATGTTATACTTTAATTACTATTATATAATATTATTAATATATGTTATTAAATTATGTCATTAAAATATTAATATATATTATATTTTATATATCATGTCATATATTTATAATATAATTGCATGTATTAGTTAAGTAATACACAAATATTTTAAAATTATCTCAATTGCCTTCAAAGTGGAATAACATTGTTCCAATATGGAGGATGGGGTAAATTTTTACTATTGGGACAAAATTTTTATATATGAGTGGGGTAATTTTATCCCAAGTGGTGTAATTATCTAACTATGTTCCAAAAAACCAATAACACAAAAAGGTATTATCCTTGTTCTATTGTCCCAATGAATAACACTATGAAATAAAATCCAAAAAGTTCATGAAATAGAATCCCCAAAATTATCCCATTATCCCCCAAAATATCCCAACCAATAACCCTCCCTAACATCTAGGATGGTTGAAAATTAACATGACCGCTAAGCACATAATTGATGTTTTTTCGAAACGTTATCAAAAGTTCATGTGGTTTTTTAAATTTTTTTTTTTTTGAAAGTTGAACATATAGATGGCCCTCAATAGAAAATCTCACAAGGAGAACATAATAACTTGGAAAACATAATATGATAGTTGTTCCGTTGTTAATTTTACATTTAAGGGAAAAATATGTCCAGGCCCCAAAAATAGAAAGTTCATGTGACCCAATAGTATCTATTTCATAGTGTTATTCATTGGGACAATGGAACAAGGATAATACCTTTTTGTATTATTGGTTTTTTAGAACATTAGTGAGACAATTACACCACTCGGGAAAAAATTACCCCACTCATATACAAATTTTTTTTTCCCAATAGTAAAAATTTACCCCATCCTTCATATTGGAACAATGTCGTTCCACTTTGAAGGCAATTGGGATAATTTTAAAATATTTTGTATTACTTAACTAATACATGCAATTATATTATAAATATATGACATGATATATAAATTTTAAAATATTTTGTATTACTTAACTAATACATGCAATTATATTATAAATATATGACATGATATATAAAATATAACATATATTAATATTTTAATGTTCCGTTGTTAATTTTACTTTTAAGGGAAAAATGTGTTCAGGCCCCAAAAATAGAAAGTTCATGTCACCCAATAGTACCTATTTCATAGTGTTATTCATTGGGACCATGGAACAAGGATAATACCTTTTTGTGTTATTGGGTTTTTAGAACATTAGTGAGATAATTACACCGCTTGGGATAAAATTACCCCACTCATATATAAAATTTTTGTCCCAATAGTAAAAATTTTCCTCATCCTTCATATTAGAGCAATGTTGTTCCACTTTGAAGGTAATTGAGATAATTTTAAAATATTTTTGTATTACTTAACTAATACATGCAATTATATTATAAATATATGACATGATATATAAAATATAACATATATTAATATTTTAATGTTCCGTTGTTAATTTTACTTTTAAGGGAAAAATGTGTTCAGGCCCCAAAAATAGAAAGTTCATGTCACCCAATAGTACCTATTTCATAGTGTTATTCATTGGGACCATGGAACAAGGATAATACCTTTTTGTGTTATTGGGTTTTTAGAACATTAGTGAGATAATTACACCGCTTGGGATAAAATTACCCCACTCATATATAAAATTTTTGTCCCAATAGTAAAAATTTTCCTCATCCTTCATATTAGAGCAATGTTGTTCCACTTTGAAGGTAATTGAGATAATTTTAAAATATTTTTGTATTACTTAACTAATACATGAAATTATATTATAAATATATGACATGATATATAAATTATAACATATATTAATATTTTAATGACATAATACAATAACATATATTAATAATATTATATAATAGTAATTATAGTATAACATATTTATTATAATATTATATAATATTGTAATAACATATATTAGTAATATTATATAATAACATATATTAATATTTTAACAACATATATATAATATTTTAATAACATGTATTAATAATATTGTGCAATATATTATTATATAATATTAATTAGTAGTTATAGTATAACGTATTTATTATAATATTATATAATATTTTAGTAACATATATTAATATTTTAATAACATATATTATTATATAATATATTATTATATAATTAATTTATAAAATATTATTATAGTTATTATATATGACATACTATTATAATATAATATAATAATTACTAATATTATGATATAATATAATATAATACTATAGTTTAAAATAATATTATATATTATACTATAACATGATACCTTTTAATATATATTTTTGTAATTATCATGTTATAAATAATATATTATTAAAGTATTATATTATATATATTATTCATATATTATATCAATTATTATATAATGTAGCATACTAATATAATGTTAATTAGTAATTATTGTATAACATATTATATTTTTGTATAAATAAAATAATGTATTATATTAAAATATTATATTAAATATATTGATATTATATTATATTAATTATTATATATAGTATAGCATGCTAATATAATATATAATATAACAATATAATAATTAATAATAGTAATTTATAAGTATAGTACAATATATTATATTTTAATATAAAGTAAAATAATATTTATATTATAATAATATACAAAATAATATACTAAACCAATTGAATAAGTTAATTTAGAAGTAATTAATAGATAAAATTATATTTTATTAAGGTGTCACATCATCAATTATCCCACATGAATTGTCAAATCAAAGGCTCAAATTATCATATTATCCCACTTTATCTCACTTTATCCCACTCAAAACCCAAAGGGATAAATTTATTCCATTAGAATAATTTTTCCACTTAGCCCCAATTTGTCCCAACCAATAACCTCCCTAATTGATGTTTCAGTAACTTTTCTCGAACTTTACCCGATAACTTTGTTATGGCTGTT